>NC_139044.1:85209373-85429152 GCF_965140915.1 Aythya marila | reverse complement strand
ATGCAAGCATATGAGTTTACTTGTTTCACAGCTGCCTAAATATTATTTAAATATAGGACTCGCCAGGAAACAATTTCATTTAGTGATTTATTATTATTATTAGTTACATAAGTCTTTTACATTGCAGTCTCTTCCAGTGCAGTAGAAAAGTTAAAGCTTGAACCAGGATAAATCTCTTGCCTAGATCTAAATATAAGCTTCTGACTCTGCTGCAACATGGTTAAAACAAGAGCTTGAACCTGTTTTTATCACGCTGTATGCCTTAGCTTACCAATTTGCTATCATTCCGTCTGTCACAACTCTGGTATTCTTACGATGATTAAGATCTGATTAATCCGGTATTTTAAATCTGATTAAAATTTTTACTGAATCTAAGAAACCTTTCCAAGTAAAATTTATTTTCTTAATTATGTCTTTCCTGTAAAAAGACATGCCTTTAACAGGTGGATATTTTTCCCCCCTAAAAAAAGTATGTTCCCTTGAATGTTCCCAGTGAACTCTATTTGGCTGTTGGGGAGGGAGGAGGAGCTGTTTGCTACTATAAATCAAGCACAGCACTTACAGATAATTTGTGGAGCAATTAAAATAGCTACTAAGATTTTATGGTATGTAATTATGTTTCTTCCATCAGAACATCATTAGGAGGAAACTTGTTTACCCTTGCAAGTAGAGCTTGTTAAATGTAAAGAAAAATGCAACTTGCAAGCAATAAAGGGCAGATTAAGGGACAAATAAGATGTCCAAGAATTCTTTATGAGTGGAGCTTTTTTGTGTGCTCAGCTTTTGTTTTTCTAGTCTTCCCTGGAATAAGAGTAAGAGCTCAGCAGAGCTATCGAAGCCCATATAGTTGGCTGACAGTTTTCAATGCAAATTCATGCATAAATAATGAAATATACCAGGCTATATTTAAATAAAAAAGCAATATGTGCTGAACTTGTGTGTTCAATACTATGTTGTGACATTTCCCTGTTCTTTCAGATTTTTAATGAATCTCCAAAAGGTTTCTGTATGGCTCTTAGGTTTATAGGAAAAATCAGGCTGGAAAGGATTTGAAAAGATGTAGTCCAATCAATCCCCTACTTGATCAGCTGGAAAATCAAGTTTCTTAGTGATTTATTTGGTCAAGTTTTGAAAACCCTGAAGGATGGAGACTGGATGGAGAACAGCCTTTTTGGGCAACTGGTTCTAGAAAAGTTTCTCCTTACCTAGTCTTATGCCTGGTGTCTCATCTTCCTTTCATGCAGCACTGTGAAAAGCCTGGCTCTGACTCCTTGGGAACCTCCCTATGGGCACTGGGAGATGCTGTTAAGTCCCCCAGAAGCCACCTCTTTTCCAGGCTGAACAAGCCTCTCCTCACAGGGTGGGTGCTCCAGCACTGTCCATCTTCCACAACTCACTGCAGTTTATCGGTGTCTTTCCTGCACTGGGTGGGAATGGGATCAATATTCTTCCAGACCTTTTAGATCCTTCTGAACTGTGGATAGTTCTCATGATCAATTGTCACGAGGGAATGGCATTTCTTATATATTTCATTGCTTAAGTGAAATTATGTTTTGACAGATGCATCAGGGAACTGCCTGAATAAGGGGTACAAATACATGCATAATTTTAAGCATATATGCATGAGTAATTCTACCCTAATTCAAGAGTAATCCTTGTATAAAAATGTACACTTAAGCCTTGTAACTGTGGAATATAAGTACACTTAAAGTAACATAAGCTGAAGATAATACTATACCATTGCACAGTTGCTAAACATCACACTGTAAATGTAAGAATGCACCTTTCAAAACCTTGAAATCATTCTTCTCTATATCCTAGTAGTGATAAGGCCTCAAGAAGGAGGAGGACCAATAGCAGACAGGTGTAGGGTGGTGTTGAAGAAAGTAGAGACTTACAGGAGTCATAGTAGCAGCTTTCAAATACATAACATAAGTAAAATTGTATTTTGAATTTCTGTGTAACACTTTGACATTCACAAGGCTACCTGCATGAATCAGCATGGAAGAACAGAGTTGTCAGATGGTGCGTCTTCTAGGTGAACCACTGCTGAAAAATAATTGAAAATACAGACAGAACTAAGTCATGCTTTGTTCTGTGTCAGAAACTTGAACTTTCAGCTGAAAAACAAACAAACAAACAAACAAACAAAAAATGACTCAGACTCAAATTAGTTTAAGATGTTCATTCTATTTAAACCTTTTGTGTGGGAATAGATAAAAATTGAGTGAGAATGAGGTCTGTTCAGCTAAGAGAAAGTGTCCAAATCACTTGTTCATGTAAAGCATTCTCATGTTTTTGGGAAGAAGTGAAGGAAGGAAGAAAGAAGGAAGAAAAGGTTTCTCTGCTTAAAGGAATGGAGAGAAAGCTTCTCTGTTTCCTTGGTAGGCTGTTTAAAAGCGGTAGAATTTATCCCTTTTAAAAATTTTATTTATTTATCTTTCCCCAGCCAATGCTCCTGGAGAGAAATAGAAGTCATTCATTTCTACAACAGCGTGCTGGATTCCCAAGCATCCGCAGTGAAGGTGAAATTTCTCGTTTCGGGCTTCAACTGAGAAGTCTACTATTTAGGCTGATATTGCTTACTTTCTGAGGTAAGGTAGTTCACTTACTGCTTTAACCTCTGCAGACAGAAGTAGAAGAGGAAAAAATAAATTGTTAGATATTAATATATTGGGTAATACTTCTACATAAGAAGTATTGAATACAAGAATTATTCAAAATTCCTTTTCATTCTCCTCAATTGTATCAGCATCTTTTACTAGACTGCACTACAGGAGATCATAGAATTTATAGAATAATAAAAAGATAAGTTTCTGCCGTAAATAATTCTGACTCTAAATTAAATGTAACACAGCAGTAAGCCAGAGTTGGAAAAATAGTTATAACAGCAGCTACCAGAATAATAAAGTAGCTTATTTTTGCAGATTTTTAAACTTAAAAATGCTCTGATTTTAGGACGTAATGTCCAGAGGACAGCTGTGATGGATCAATCCATGTTAAGACTCAAAAATTCATGGAGTCTTCTGGTATTAAAACCACGCAAAGCAGAATTTTAGGTTCTTCAGGATGAAACACCCACACATTTTGAATTTCTGGATATGCATATGGCAACTGATTCCAGACTAAAGGCTTGCCACATTTGCAATATTTGTGGGTTATTTCCCTGCTTTTGATGCTCTGTGAAGGAACGTCATACAAAAACATATGATGGTTATCACCTCATTTTCTCACCATTGTCTCGAGATAAATACAATAATTTATCTGTTCTGCTGTTGTCAGTATAGCTTCCCTTTTATCACTTGTTTTCTTTGGCCAGAAAAGTTTGATTGATTATTTTCTTCACTTTTTTCCTTTTCTTTTTCCATGTTATTTTCAACCACCAATGACTGTCTATCCATTGGCTGAACATAGTGACCATATTAGATGTCTACATTGCCAAAAATTACAGCACAAACAGGTGCTGGAGTTGTCCCCTGAGTCGTGCTAGAGACTGGAAGCTTTTCATTCAGCTCCTTGTCTGGAACGTGTCATGCCTTTGGACACTAGCAAAGTTCTCTGATCCCAGGTCTTTGAAGCCCCTGAGAGATCATTCCCTTAGTGACCTTGCACCAGGAGGTCCTGGTCCCCTCTGTTTCTCTGGGTAGCCTGGTAGCAAAGACTTTTCTACATGCTTCCATCAATTCATGAACCTCTGGCCTGAGGCTGCATTACGAATGCTTTGCCTTTGCTGTCTCACAGACTTCCCCTTTCTGGGGATCTTTTAAAGAGGTAAGGGAGTCTGTTGCAACTGTTTAAACTGTTTAAGTATTTTTTCTAGTTTTGATAACATCACTAGGAAAGTAAAAAAAGATTTGACTTCTGTGTATGATAATCTGCAAAGACAGAGCTTATATACCTGTGGTTTTTGAGATATATCTAATTCAGAGAACTAGTCTACCTGTGTTCTACCCAGAACCTCATATCCCAGATTGGAATAATTCTTCAACACTTTCACAGGAGCTTTGCGTTTCTCGTCAGGAAGCAGTCTCCAACGTTATTTCTGCTGGTAACTAGGAAACCTAAATATGTGATTATCTCCTGCTAGAAACTCTTAAGATAGATAAATGAGTTGTGCAAAGGTCCACTATGAGACCACAATGATGATTATCCTCAGCACTCACTAGATTTCAACGAAAGCTCTGCCACTATCTTGATAGCTATAGGTAGTAATGATACTACCAAAGGTCAGTAGTGTTTCCATTTCTGACAGATATCAAACTGCTACCTTCACTCAAATGCAATTTATCAAGCATCATAATACCTCAATGCTTTGGGTAACTTATAAGCACTGGATAGTTTGTGCCTGTATGTTCTGTTTTTTTTTTTTTTGAGGGGGGCAGCAATGACTCAAAGATGTAACAAAAAATGCTATTCAGCACATTCACATTCACATGGACTACTGTGTTCTTTCTTACAAAAACTGTAAAATTAAAATCTGAATTACTCTTGAACAAGTATCAGTGCAGTGGGGTCACAGGCACATGCATCTCCACAAAACTGCCCAACTGGTAATGTACTTTTTGAGTCTGATTTAAGGAAGTAATACTTTTGATAGACTGATGGAATATTGTTTGAATTAGGTCTTCTGCAGTGCTAATTCTTAAGCAATAATCTCCATAAATTTCTCAGAAAATTTACTTCCCACATCTATGTCTGTCTGATATTGTTTTTGACAGTTTATCCTTATGTCCTGCTCCAGCAGCCATCTCTATTTTTAAGTTTAAGCCTTTCCTGGCCACATGTAGACTGGTAGGAAGTTGTCCAGTCTGCATCTCAACCTCTGAATACTTTCTTGCTCTTGAGTCTGGTTCCTTCTTTTCTCATTTACTTGTCCTTGGCTTATTGTTGACCATGCAGCTCCTGTGTTCACTGCTTATTCTGCCTCCTCTCCTGTCTTGGCCTCAGTCTTCTCATCATTGCCTAACTGGCGGGCCTGAAAATCCCCACCAAAACAGCACTGGTCAAGTGGGCTCTTAGACCTCAAACATCTACTTGTTTCAGGCTTCCTCCTCCCACTTTTATTTTCAAATTTAGTCCTTTCTATAAAGAAGTTGAAATATGCTGCTGGAGCTGTTACTATTAATTTTTCAATACTTGCCTTATCTGTTCCTAAGTCATCTTTTAATTTCTGAGAGAGAAGCATGAAGAAAAACTCATTTTAACAATCATTAGATTTTAGGATTTGAATTCAGGGAAAGTTAGTTAATCTCATTATTTCTCAACAATTAGCAAAATTTATTCCACTGCCCTTTTAGATGAACTCCCTGAATCAAAGAGCTAAATCAAGAATGCACATTCAGGTTTTTCAGCTGTTAAGTCAAGGCCCAGTGGCAGACTGGGCATTAGTTACTGGGCAAGACAGTAACAGATAAATGGGTTTTCATTTTTTGTGGATTTGGAAGTAATAGATATAATACATCTTCCATCACTCTATATGCATGAGTGGAAAACAAACAAATGATATTTTTTTCAATGTGAGTTTTATGATTTATTCTCTACTAATTCAGTGATTTGATAATTTCAAATATCGGGAGAAAATTATCTTTGATTCATTGGTTGCTTGATTCAGTTTTTGATTAGATATATTCATTGTTTATTTTTAAGAAACTGAAAAGTTGACAGTAATTTAGCCCTAGTCATTTTTATATTTGTATTCACTTATTCCTTCAACTCAAAATCCATACACAGCAAAAAGAATTTCTGTTCTTTGCAGAGGTCTCTCAAATTACATCATTAATGCCAAAATTGTGAATAATTTAGCAAATAACTTTAGTTGAAGTTATTCTTCTGAATTGCTACTTTTGCCTGCCTAAAATCTACTAGAAAGACAGTTAAAAGTGAAAGGCAAATGCGAAAAAGTAATGTGTTTTGAGGGAATGATAGTCAGTGGCATAATGTGGACCAGACAGAGCATGGCTCATAGTGTTAGTCAGGGTGTCAGTCAGTGCCCTATAAGTAGCAAGGGACAACAAGAGGTCTCTTAAGGAAGCTATGAAAATAAGACACTCAATATTTGGACTGTCTTCCAAATTTAGAATGAAAGCCATCACCTATGAATGTCCTGTGTTCAACCTGTCTAAATACCATCTTGAGCCTCTGAGCAGTCCTGTGTCTTGTTTTAAGCAGCACAAAACACTCAGTGTGCCAGAAACAGGGCTTTCTCAGAGGATCATTTTAGAACAATTCATTCAGCAGAGCCAATGACCAGTAGAACATGTCACTACCTTTTGATCCAAGTGCTTTTATTGATACTTCGATGTAAGCCTACAAAACAGACACAGCTCTTGCAGAAAACCTCTCTTTCCTTCTGACCCTCTAACAGCCTTTATTTTAATTTATTTCACTGGAGTTCATGTTTCTTGAGTGTACATTTTCTGATATGTACACAGGACTAGAAATTTGGTTCCTCCAGATTACCTCCTGGTGATTAATATTGTTCTATTCTGTTAGCAACGCTTTACCTGGTACGTTTGCCGCGGCATCTCAGTAATGGTTTACTTATCCTATGAGGGATTCAACTCCTTTAACTTACTCCTTTGTGGTTTTCAGCTGGTTAGCTGCATTTTTAACATTATTTTCATTAGGGACATGGTTTAGTGGGTGACATTATTTTCTCCTCTGTTCTGCTCATTTTGGTACATTACTCCATTATGATAATGTTTCCCCACTTTGTGTCTTTCCACTATTTTCATTATTGTATGCCTTTATTTAATTAAATACTGATATTCTTAAATAAGATTAGAAATCCTCCTCTGTCCTTTTAGTCTAAACTGCTATAATTTTCCTTTACCCAACTGTTGATGGCTTATTTAGGTTGAAAATAGCCATGCTTCATTTGCTATATTTGATTTAAAAAAATAAATAAACAAATAAGTAAAATAATGCTGTTCCTAGTCACCCTTCTATAACAGTGCTGATTGGAAGGTGCAACTGTCAATAGACATGTTTTTTACTTTAAAGAAACCTATGGAAGCCCAAACTGATGCATATGCTAACTACATTTTACTTATTATTATGCAAACACATTTGCTTGTTTATAGTTTTAGAGAAACCCTGAACTATATGTATATTTCCTCTAAGAATAAATAAATAAATAAATAAATAAATCTGAAGATTGCCTGACACAGTACAGAGCATTGGAGACAATTCCATGATGTTCTCAAGACATATAATTCCTGACTTCATATGACAAGTTTATGGGAAGCATTCATAGTGAAATGTTCTGATTTATTGCCTTTCCATGGTAGATTTACTGAATGCATAAGAATGCAATGGAATTAAATAGGATTTCCATGAAATTATGCACACAATAACATTCTGTTATGAGATCACAATTTTATTTTTATTTTAATGTGTGCTTTGATCCTTTACTTTTCTATCAGTTGCATGGTCTTTTTCAGCCCTCATATTTTCTTGTTAGTACTTCAATCATGCTCCAACGTATTTATGAAAAAACATGGGAATTTAAAGTACTAGGACTTTCTTTAGGAGTTTCATTTGGTGGGTTGTAAACTTGTTATAGAAGGGCATGCATGTGTGAAATAAGAAATGAGAAACACGTCTTGTCTTCTCTGAACATGGTGACTGGTGATGACGTATTTTAAGCAGATCTCTGGCCAGTGACATGAAGAAGAAGCATCCCTTTCTCACTAGCAGTCAGTGAGGTGTGCATACAGTGGGAATGCAGCATTACCGCTCCTCGAGGGCCAGTTGTAAGAGTGAGAGAAGTATATGAGAGCTTGCCTTAAAAACAAACAAATCAATATCTAAATGCATTTGGCACTCTCTTAAAGCACAAAACATAAAAACAATAGTAATAGTAAAGAGCACAAATGCCCATATAATTAAATACAAAGACCTTCAGAAGACTGAGACTAAAAATCATCCCCTTGGAAAGAAAGGAGTGTTCTAGTACAGGGTATTCCATAAGAATAAGTATAGCAATTTACATGAAGGCAATAATCAAGTGTTCCCTGGAAACAGTGTTTCCCTAATAGTGTGATAGTTGAGGGATTTGGAATAACAGATAGATATACATATAATATTGCTTCAAAAGCTTGCAATGGATTTTATGGTTTCAGCTATATTAAAATTGCATACATTAATTCTAACTAGGCTGGGTTTGAAATAATTTTATGTGGCATTAACTCACAAAACAAAAATAATTTGAAAATTTTACTTCAGATCCCCAAATTAATATCTAAATTTAAAGATAGGATCAAAATGCAACTTTTAAAGATTATTAATATAGAAGTGGTAATCAATCCATATATTTATTTCTAAATTCTAAGTCTCCCTTTTTGTCATTGCTGGTAAACAGACCCTGCATTGGTTAAAAAGTTGGCATTTTTCTTGATAACATTGAAATATGTTCAAAAAAATCAGTCTGAAGTAAGAAAACTTTTTCGCTCAAAGACCTTTTTGTTCCTAGTCTTAGAAAATGCACTTATCAATAACATCTTTCTTCTTAATCTTTTATGCTGTAAACCTAGGGAAAATAATAATCTTCAAAAGGTTTGGGTAATTTGGGGGTTTGAACATTTTCAGCTTGTGCCACCTGGGATGTGTTGTGATTACTGGAGCAAAACTCATTCTCATTTCAAGACTGACATATTTTATTTAGCAGACTTTGATAGGAACAAGTTTAATAGCAGAAATCACAAAAGCTTAACCAATTTGCCTTCTTTCTATAGTAAAAAATGTTTTGTAGTAGAACAAATAGTCTCTTTTAATTGTTCTGTACAAAGTTACGCATGAAATGCTTTAAAACGATTGCCAAATTGGTTTTAGTATTTTACAAGGAAACCATTCTCTTGGTGAATGAATTGAAATTAGAGACAAAAGCACAAAACCCTTAAATTACACTTTGTGTAAATGTGAACATTAGGAAACATTGCAAAACAAAAATATTGATAAAGCTTTTATTCATGTCCCCTGCAAAAGCCACAGAGCTTTGGTGACTGATGTGTTTAAATTGCAGTAACCCAGGAGTTCAGGATTTGGCAGGCTCATAACTGAGGAATAACTTAATAGGTTTTATTACTTCAGAAATGAATTTGCAACTAATGACAATACAATCTGCACAATTATAAGAAGTGTGTACCTAGTACAAGTTGTTCCCTGGAAAACTGCTTTACCGTTGAGTAAATAGCTTGAATGCCATGGGAGCAGAGGGAAAGTTTAAAAATATATGTTTATCTTTCCATGCAAATCAGAATCTCAGCAACACTCCTACATATTTCTCCCTTTGTTAAATTTCAACAGTGTGCTATATTTGAAAAACAATCCATGTACTTCATGATTTCCATTAAGAATAGATTTTCAATAGTAAAACTCATTTATTGATTTAATTTCTCTTAATATTTCTACCTTATCACAGGGCATTGCATCAATTTGCCTTTTTGATATACATGTAAGACAAATGATAAAAAAGGTTAAGATAAAATATGATCAGTCTTACAAAGGAAATATTTAGCAAATAAGCATTATATCTTTGTTTCAAAACTTCTAGAAAGATTCTTTAAAACTTCATAGTAATTGACGCCCTACTTCAATAATCTCGGTCTTCCACTGGTCGTATGCATAGGATACCTGCATTCTCAAGTTTTGAATACTGCCATTTATATAAGCCTATGTTTTGTCTGTCACTTAGGGACATTGTGACTGCACATATCTCCTTTTCTGTTTTTCTATCACCTTCAATTCCTCTATGAAAATTGTATTTCAGAAATCCAAGAGGTGGGATGATTTTGGAACTAGTGGAGAAAGTAGTGCTGCAGCAGATTTGGAAGAACACCGAAGGTTCCCCAAAAGGCAGTGAACTTCTTGGATCTGACTGCAAACTCCTCTTCAAGCACCAGAAACTGCAGCAAACCATGAGAGTGAGCTTCTGCTTCTGCAGGTTGTTGCCTAAAGTAGTTGAGTTAGAAGTGGCTCAGATGAGACCAATGCTTCTCTGAGCTGGGGAAATTTGTCACTGCGTGACACGACAGTGAGTTGACACCAGAGACAGAAATCAGGTAAAAAATTCACAGAGGCAAAGCAATTGGTAAGTAATTGTCTCTCTCAATCCCTACTTTTTTTTTTTTTCTTAAAACAAAGTACAATAAACAGACAAACAAACAAAATCTTCCCCATCCCACAACATAAAAAATATATTTTTTAAAGTTGTTACTAAAGTATATTTGTTCTTTTAAAATGTAGATTTAAAAAACAGAATACTTTCCCCAACAGGATTATTTTACAACTCAGTTTCCTGGCATAATATTTTCACTGCTTTTTATCCTAATTGCGTCTGCACAGAAGTCAATAAATATATAAATGATACTTATTTTGTATTCTAAATCATAAAAAAGCAATAGTTTAATGACAGAAATATTGCCCTATGTGGTAATGAAAGCTCTGAGATTTGATAATGAAGCATGCACGCAAGTTACAGTGAAATATGCACAAATACAGTGAAATGCACAAAACCTTACCTAATTATGTTTACTGTCTGATTTTTAAGGTGTAAAATCACTGTACTGTTAAAGACCCAGTTTATGCTTATTGTGTATTCCAAACTCCCACTAAAACTCTCAATAAAGGGGGAAGTGGATTAAGAAATAAACACAAGACCCAATAGACTTTTGCATTGGCTCTTTGGTGAGTTTTAGAATAATACTGAGCACACCAGTATTATATATCATGGAAGTTTAATAAAGTAAACAGAGATTTCATTTCTGTAAAATTGAAGGGTTGCTGCAGAAAAACACATTTTACCTAGTCTGAAAACATTACAGCATTTTTTTCTTCAGAAGTATATGAAATTTTTGCAAGTATCCAACTATGTAAATGTCTCCTGTTCCAGCATGATGGAATGATTTATATCATTCACCTCATTCTGGTGACTGTAGGAGAAGGATTTGCTATCCTATGTTATGATTTTCACCCAGGCTAATGAGGAAAAGAAAATAAGACAAAATTATCTGAGCAATAGAAAAAAAAGTGTTTCTCATTTTGTTATGGGTATATTTATATCATGCCCTTGTGTTGTATGCATACAGCAACATACATTAGGGTTGCTCATAGGAGTCTTACACCATCAGAAAAGTTCTGCATGGCAGAGCATAGGTATGACAAAGAGCAGAATAGCAGGGTAAAATTTAACATCTTCTGAGTTAGCTTTGGAAACTTCCAGGAGCAAACTAGTGAAAGGGACTTGCATGATGAGAGAGAAGGAGAAAGTAAAATGCGTTTCAGTGTCAAAGGCTAAATTGTAAAGCAAGTTTTTATTATAAACCAGAGGTTTAGATACGGAGAAAATCTTCAGGATAATACAGCGTGGTACAAATAGAGCAGATGGGAGGAGGGCAAGATGAGAGATGTTGAATGAGCATGGAGGAGAGTGTACAAAAGAGGTCAGAGAGTCTACTGGGGGTCCTTAAGAGAAGGAGGAATAGTTTTAATTTGATTTAAAAATACCACAAAAGCTAAGGAAAGTGACTGATAAGGTGCAGCTTCCAGATTAGCAAATACACCCCACTTGACATGCAGTGTACTTACTGGGAAGGTTTTAAGAGAGGATGAGCAACAGCCAAGATGAAAAGGACTTTAAGTCTGAAAGTTTTTAAGGAGACAGTTAAAGCAGACACTGGAAATGCAAGGATGAATTGCATTAAGGTTTCAAGGATGGGGATAGGCTTCATTACCGTAAAAATGATATGAAGGAAAAACATTTGTTAACTATGAAAACCTCGTAAGCTTTTCCTAATAATTGGGCCCTAGGAACAAAGTCAAGGTCTGAGATTCAGAGCCTTACCAAGATGTTCAGCAGAAAAAAATAACAGTACCCTGAGTCTGACTTACCTGGCTGAGATGCACAAAGAAGAGCAAAGCTCTGTGGGGAGGAGAAACAACAGAGTAGAATCATAGAATCACAGAAAGGTTAGAAAAGACCTCCAAGATCATCTGTCTAACCATCCCCCTACCACCAATGTCACCCATTAAACCATGTCCCTAAACACCAGGTCCAACCTTTCCTTGAACACCCCCAGGGGTGGTGACTCCACCACCTCCCTGGGCAACCCGTTCCAATGCCTGACCGCTTTTTCTGAGAATAAATTATTACAAGATAAAATTAATACATTTTTATTTCTGTAAGTTCTAGGCACTCAAAATAAGCAATCTAGACACTCTGGGCCTCGATTTAGATAGGTAGATCCCATATGCAGAGCAAGGAGAAAATGTTTTTTAAATTGAAGCAAGCGGATTGTGGAGTCACTAAGAGTTAGAGGACTGCAGAGCTGCATAAAACTATCCTAACAGGGAAGTTGTGCAGATGATCTGGGAGCCCAGCCTTCAAGACATTTTCATTTGAGTGCACCCTCAGCGAGTTTGCAGGTGACACCAAGCTGAGTGGTGCAGTTGATGCAACAGAAGGAAGGGATGCCATCCAGAGGGACCTGGGCAGGCTGGAGAAGTGGGCCCACATGAACTGCATGAGGTTCAACAAGTCCAAGTGCAAGGTGTTGCACCTGGGTCAGGGCAATCCCAGACATGAGCACAGACTGGGAGAAGAACTGATTGAGAGGAGCTCTGCAGAGGACTTGGGGCTTCTGGTGGACAAAAAGCTTGACATGAGCCAGCAGTGTGTGCTTGCAGCCCAGAAGGGCAACTGCATCCTGGGCTGCATCAACAGAAGAGTGGCCAGCAGGGGAGGGAGGTGATTGTCCCCCTCCCTTCTGCCCTCATGAGGCCCCACCTGGAGTGCTGCATCCAGGTCTGGGGCCCCCAGCACAAGAAGGATGTGGGGCTGTTGGAGCGGGTCCAGAGGAGGGCCACAAAGATGATCAATGGGCTGGAGCACCTCGGCTATGAATAAAGGTTGAGAGAGCTAGAGATGTTCAGGCTGGAGAAGAGAAGGCTCTGGAGGCACCTCACTGGGGCCTGTTATGGCCTGTTATGTTAAAGGAGTATTGTAAAAAAAAAAAAAAGAAAAAAAAAAAAAGGAGAAAGATTCTTTACTCAGGTAGATAATGATAGGACAAGGAGGAATGGTCTTAAACTAAAAGAGGATAGATTTAGACTAGACATTAGGAGGAAATTCTTCATTGTAAGTGTGGTGAGGCACTGGAGCAGGTTGCCCAGAGAGGCTGTGAATGCCCCATCCCTGGAGGTGTTCAGGGCCAGGCTGGATGAGGCCTTGGCCAACCTGACCTAGTGGGTGGCATCCCTGCCTATGGCAGGGTGGTTGGAGTTAGATCATCTTTAAGGTCCCTTCCAACCCAAGCTATTCTATGATTCTATGTTTCATTGCTTTAGGACTCACAGCTTGAACACTATCTTGAACCAGCATTAACATTTTTTTAAAGATCTGAGAAGGTGCCCTTCTCGTGTGTGATGGATGTTCTGCACTAGAGCTTGCAAGAAGCCAGACAAACTTGCCATGCTAGAGAACTTCTGTCTTGACTGAATGTGGCTTTTGATGGTTCTTTTTGCTTCTCTTTGAGTTTCATGCAGAATAGCTGGGACAGAGCAGAAATCTAGGTTTTCCCACAAGATTTTTAATTTGCCCAATCCATTTTACCACCACTCTCTAGTGTGCTAATTGCTAACAGTTTCTGCAGCCTCAGCAGCACTAGTAATTTGTATTATCTTTTGCCTTGCATGTTAAAGAGGGTATTTTCTGCACGTGTGTGGAGTAGGTGCTAATGAAAAAGGCACAGAGCTATCACAGCTGTTTCTTCATTCACCAACATCTGAGATGTTATGACAAAAGGATCTAGGAATTAGATAGCTATTTAGGAAAAATTTGAAGATGACTGGAGTAAAATGAAACATCTGCTGTATGTAGAAGCCAATAGCATTATACCAGAAGTAAAATCAGCTCCCTTTAAGCCAGATGTCTCTAAATTAGGAAGAGATCAATAAAGGACTTAAATATTGATGTGCTATATTGAGCTACTATAACTCCGTAATTTGAATTTTGTTCCTGACAAAGGAATCCAAAACACAGTTAGGTACACAGTCATAATAATCATTGTGTGAGAACTGTCTGGCATGTCAGGGTGATATCCAAACAGCTAAAGCACTGAGCAAGGTGTTGTGTAAAACTGGCTTTCTGGAAGGGTTGAGAAGGAGGGATGTGTTATAAAGTCTTGCCTTCTAGTGCTTTTACAGGTAGATAGCAAAAGAGTGGAGTTTTCAGAACTGTGAACATTGTGTTGTAGGCACAGCTTTTTTATTTTTATTTTGTGTATGGATTGGATACATACATTGGATACATATTGGATTTTGTGCTTAGGCAACATGCCAACAGATTTTGCAATACACAATTAAAATCTTCTTGAAAGTGAAATCTGGAGATAACAGGTGTTTCTTTTTTCCTTTAAGAAAAAAAATAAAAGGTGTATCATAGAAGATTAAGTCAAAATGGCAGGTACAAATTGGTGGTAACAAGGTAATTTATGAGATGTTAATTGGCATATGGTGTATTTAAAAAAAAAAAAAAAAAAAAAAAAGAGAGAGAGAGAGAGAAAGAATAGAAAGAATACCAGCTGTGAATGTTAATTTTGATAGCATACATGCAACACCTCATCATGTCACCATGATCTTGTACCAGCTACAGCTGGGTAACTCTAAAAGAGCACCTGCACTATGCAGCTCCAACGAGTCTGGGCAAATGAAAAACAGCCCATGCTGCCTGCACTCATTTTAAGTTCTCATCAGCTATTCACATTAGCAGAGATGAGTTGATAGAAAAAAAAATATATTATATTCTTTGTACAAGACCTTTTCTCTAACAAATTGGATGAACTAACAGGCAAGTCAATATTTATATGGCAGGAGTGGACACTAGTAAAAAGACTAATTTACTTGATGAAATCAGAATGATCATGTTGTGTCTACTGGTATAAGTGTTGCATAGTGCTAATTAAAAACGCACGTGCTTCAGGTTTTTGGGACATAAATCTTTGTTTTTGAGATAGGTTGGTCACTTCCTTGATTAAAGTGATCAAACACCGCCTTTAGTCTGTCTTTGACAGTTTAATCGATAACACATGAATCAGCATTTTTGGGCAACACATTGTAATGAAGCTAGAATAATATCAGCAGTTCATTATCCTTAAAAGTCTTTTTAAAGAGGAATTAAAGAATATGTAATAAAAAAGAGACACATTGTTAGAAGTGGGAACTTCTGGGAAGCAGAGCTATACATTGCTTTTTACCTTGAATCTCATGTTTCCAATAAGCTAACATATGTATTATCAAGAGGGAAAAGATGATAAAATATCAGCAAGATTTTTTTATTTTTATTTTTTTATTTTTTTATTTTTTAATATTGAATGACAGCCTCTGTTATAGATATACACAAAAGTATTAGAAGTGCTTTCTCATCATTAGGGTTTTCAACTAAAGTGAGCCAGTAAAAAAGAATATGGCTTATTAAAATCTGTACATTAGAAAATGGTGTACATTTTATATGCACATGTGCACTGTCTGCTTATATTGTTGCAGAGATTAGTACACCATATTCTAGGGCTTGTTATCCATGGACCAGATGGCACTATGACTTGTACCAGGTGAGGAGCCAATTCAGTATCCTTTTAAATGAAGCAATCAATGTAATATTGAAATGCCTCGTTTGGAAGTGTTTGTCCTCAAAATTCAACAAAAGAGCTATGGCACCGAGTGCAGATAGTTCTGATTGTCTGTTTGTATTGAAAAAGGTGAGTGTATGTTGTGTAGCAGCAGATATACCCCACTTCCTGCTTGTGCAGGTATTATCAGGGCTGCTAAAACTTCCTTGCACACAGAGTTTATATAGATTATAAAGGCTACTGTGGACTAAAAATCAACTAACAGGACTTGAAAAACATGAGCCTTATACAAATATTTAATGTTCCAACATGAAGAGGAATGAAGCAATGATGAGGGAGATGTAAGGATTATTGGCTTTACACATGGCAAAGAGCATCCAAGGACAGTCTAGTTCAAACCAGCCATATGAAGAACTGGCACTGAGACATGTTGTCTTTCCCTCTTCCTTCCCTCATTCTCTCTCTCCCCCCCCCCCCCCCCCCCCCCCCGGTAAGCTTTATTGGTCTATTTATTGTTTTAATTAATAAAATAATTAGAAATTGACTGTCAATTGGTCATTCTGATTCTGATTTTTACTATCAAAGAATGTACAGGTAAGATGCTTGATTCTTATCTTCACCAAAAGTGACAATCAGACTCTTTCACTTAGCCCCTTATAACCAGTTGACATGGACTTATTTTAAAACATGTTACTGTTAATTCGTCATATGCAAGAGGGAATAAACGGCAATATAGAGGTGATTTCATATTGAAAGATTACAATGAAAGTATCATACAGAGGATGTCTTTTCTAGCTGTATCTAAAAAGGGAGATTGTTTATGTCTGTCACCAGACAGTGATTAGTGCATCACCTTTAAAGTTATTCATCAAGAAGCTCTACATAAATAATAATTCATAATTCATCTAATTGAAACTTGCATTGTAGACATGCTCAGGGTCTGGAGCAGAAGTAGTATTGATATATGGGTTTCTTGACCTGAAGACCTGAGATGAGGTTCAGAAGATCTGGCAGGGACCCAGGGAAATTCACTAAAGGAGGCTGAGGCTTGGAGGGGTGTATCCATAAAGTAGTGGTGAATTAAAATACAACTTAAAAGGGACATTGTACGACAAACTATATACAAGAAAGAACTGCAGGACTGCAGTCTGCATGTAGATTATGAAGGCTATAGTATCTTCTTAGAAACTCCCTGTTTGTGTTTTGTTTTTTGTTTGTTTGTTGTAGTGTTTTTTTTCCTTTTCACCCTCTTACTTCCTAATATATTTAATATGCTAGATAGTCATCTTACTGTATCCTTCATAAGGGCTAGAGGAATTGCAATGTGCCAAATGCAGTAGTACATTCATAAGAAGATGTAATTTTAAAAGGACTCCCCATGAGTCATCTGATTCTGCTGGGGCAAGTTCAGCAGATACCTTGTGATAAGAATTTCTCTAACTTGTTTGATCTCAAACTCAGTTTGAGGTTAGACATGGGATGGACTTCTTGGCTAAATGGAAACTGCATGATATTTCCTGAAAATTCATTAGATTGCTTTGGGGTGCATAACTAGTTGGTCTTGTAGCAGAGCTACTGCTATAGAGGCAAAGTTGCATTAAATGGCCAATGTGATTTGCACATTGCAGTAGAACTGCAGCAGTTCAGTATTCCTACTGCTCAAAATGGTTTACAGTTTTGTTTCAGACTTTGGTTTCTGATCTAAGATCACATTGCCTTTAGCAGCCAGTTTTGCGTTGGCACAAGTGGACTCATCCATGTTCTGTTAAAAACAAGTAAGCGAAAATCTGGAAATGCTCAACGTTTTTAACAGGAAGCAAGAAACTAGGCGAGAATTAATGTGATTTCTGCAAAATAGAACAAAACAATCATTCCTTCTAACTTCTGATGCAAATTTAACCTCAAGCTTTAAGACATCTATTTTGAATACCATTTAAAACATTTGCTTTAAAATTAACACTGTAAACATCTTAATGGTCTCATCTAGACACAAAAGCGGCACAGGTTCAAATACAAAATTTCTTAGCAGGGTGCATTCTTGTAAACAAATGAGTGTGTAAAGTTTTAGGATTTATTTGGTAACATTTTAAGAAATAAGTGCTTTCTTATTCTCACCTAACAATTTTTGTATTTTACATGTTATAACAAACACACCAATAATTTTTATATATGTGTGTGTAGTATCTTTTTCATGGACTAATTTATTTAATTTGTATGTGATTCAGACGCTGTGAAAGAACAGCTTTTAAATGGTAATTTTGGGATAAATTAATATGCTTAATAGCAAAAGAGCATAAAAAAGAATGTGTTATCACTGTCCATTGAGAATTGTTAACGTTTTTGTATGGACCATGTTACTAGCTTTGTTTCTAAATTACAGTCCACTGACAACTGAAACCATCCTTTGCTTCCACTGTTACAGCCTAATCAAATAGCACTAATCTTGTCAGCACTCTGCAGAGGGAAATATCATCCAGAGCAAGCTGGGAGGGAGATGAGGCAGGAGGAAACCACAGAGCTCAGGGAAATGAATTCTGTAATAATGGCTGCTGAAGCTGCTGTCCCATTAGAGTACCATTTTATATAATATTTCCAGAATTGTCCCTTTACCAAGAGGGATCAAGCACAATTTGTTGTCTGTGTGCTAATTCTGGGGATGGTATGCAGCTAAGCATCCACTGGGTTCTGGGCATGAAGTTGAATGTATAAAATCATCAGTGCTCACCAGGGTTTAAATTACAGTGGAAAAGACCAGCAGCCTGTCTCTCCCTGTGGATAGTTTTCAGTCAAGGCTCAGTCTGAAGAATAATATGACCCTCAAAGGCTCTCTGGTGTGTGGAATAGCTTGCTCCTAAATGTCATCCCTCACCAGCCAGGGCCAGCAGGCTTAGAAAAGGGCACTCTGAGCCCATGGCTTGTCATCCAGCCCAGGCCTTTTTGAAAATAAGGAGGAGGAATATGCAAGTTTAAAAAGTGCCTTCTCCTTGATGAACATCTCATCTTCTGCATCATAAATTGTACCCATGAGAAATGTCCCCTCCACGTTTCCTTCCGATGCAGTTCAGTGTACCTGCAGTGGTGCTGCCCTACTCCTGGCTTGATCAATATGCAGGGTAAGACCTCATGGGCCTCTCAGCTGCTGTTCCTACTCCCTCTCATAAAGGTAATTTCCCTAGCCACTGCATCTCTTTAAGTGAGATTTCTTGTCTTCCAGCACAAATTCTTTGTCTTCAGGGAACAATTTTTTTTTCTCTTGCTTGACAAACTTGTACAACAGGCAGGCTGTAGTCAGGGGAACATGCCTGCTGCTGGACAGCAGCGAAGGCCAAAACTTTGGCTTCCAAAAAAAGCACCGATGAAGGGCAACATGTCTTTTGTGTTTTACAGATATTCTCACTTGTTATTTTTTCCCATTAACTACAAAGGATGGAAATGCTGACATAGCCTTACATAACTACTAATTTAAATGTGTAGGTAAAATGGGTTCTACCTGAAATGTTTGCCTAAGGGATTTATGCCTGTGTGGATGGGAACACAGGTTTCTCTTCACCTGTCAGGAGATCTGTGGCACAGAACAATGGCCTTGTGATGAACGAACAGTCACTTCTGTTGAAAATTTTATATAGCAAGATTCACTGATAGTATATAAGAATTTTAACTCTTGGGGAAAAAAAGATAAATTCTGTAGCAGACTTATTTTTGCTGAAATAATGTGCACTCATGAGCTCTTAATGTGCTAAGAAAAATTGACATGTTTGTATCTGACAATAGATTTTAAAAAGAGACGAAGAGACAATAATAAGTGGAAAATAACATGTGTTTACTTGTGAAAGGTATAAGAAAGTCAATATTGGTCATGCTGCCAAACCAACTTCTTGAAGTATTGAAGGCTGCCAGAGCTCTCATGTCGGAACAATAGTAGACTACTCAAATTTTTTTCTCAGACGTTGAAGGGAAATCAAAAACATTCCTTCTGCAGACAGCTTTTTGGTTCTATGTCACTAAAAACTTCATTCTAATACTTCATCTTCAAAAGTGCACTTTCCTCTCTACTTCCACTGCCAGCTCTTGCTCTCTTGCTCTCCAGCTTGCTTTTTTGTCAATACTGTTGCCGTAGTTCTTCCCTCTGCCCTGGGGGAGTTTGTGGGAGGAAAAAAAAAAAAAAAAAAAAAGGCTTGCAGAGGAAAAAGAGGAAAGAAAGAAACAGTTATGAGAAAACATGAGAGAGATGAGCAAATGAGTGAAAGAACAAGCAAAAAGCAGAGAGACAAGTTTTGGGGAAAGGAACTGGAGAGGTGAACTACTTAGTGTTAACAAGAGGAAAGTTTCAACCCAGCTTTGAACGCTTCCAGGAATGGGGCATCCACAGCTTCTATGGGTAACCTGTTCCAGTGCCTCATCACACTCATTGTGAAGAATTTCTTCTTAATATCTAAATGAACCTACCTTTTTTTTTTTTTTTTTACCTTAAAACCTTTACACCTCGTCCTGTCACTACACCCCCTGACAAAGAGTCCCTCCCCAGCTTTCCTGTAGGCCCCGTTTAGGTACTGGGAGGCTGCTGTAAGGTCTCCCCAGAACCTTATCTTCTCCAGGCTGACTAACCCCAACCCCTGCAGCCCATCAACCCCAACTCTCTCAGCTTTTGGTACACAGGAATAAGACATTCAGTAGGCTATTTCTCTGGCTCCACATCTAGAGAGTGTGTATGTATGAGCAGAGATTCCTGAACAATTTGATCAAGCCTCTAACCTACCAGTTTCTTAGCAATAGCTGTATGAGAGAGAAATACCTTTAAAGGGTGCAGGAACTACATAATGTGACTGTAAAAAGTGACTCAGACTTAAACCCTTGCATTTTGTTATTCATCTGTACCTAGAAAAGATCAGCAACTAGTCATCACTGGTGTAAATAATGTCAGCAATGCCTGTTCTGGTAACAGAGCACACATGCAATTGCTTCCTTCACAGCCAGCCAACACTCCAAAGTCGATGCAGGACCCTGCTTTATACCAGTGCAAGTCTGTGCAGTCAATTTCCTTTTCAGAAGTCCTTCACACTCACAGCTGCCATCTCCTTTCCAGGCACGTTGTCCTGAGCTCTGGCCTTGAAGCGTTAACCTCACGTGGTGCAGCACAATTGAGCACATCTGTTAATACCTCCATGCCAGAGGAGAATGACTAAGTGGTGCGGGAAGGGAAGGTGTTCAGCTCAAGGTTGTCTAATCCTGCCATTATGTAAAGTTTCATTGCAAAATGATATTTTGACTCACGTAAAACTATTCAGATCAACAAAAAGCCAGCAGTCTACTCAAAAGAAATACTGAAGTAGATCAAATGCAGCCTACTTCAGCTCTTCTCTGCAGTCTCTGAGAGCTGAAATGTGAATCTTAGACTGCAAATACATTCAGAGAAAATCAGTACAGCACTAAAATAGTTCTTCCCAAATGTTTTTGAGTAACCAATGTTAATGAACTAGCAGGGAGGCTGCATACCTGTAAAATGTCAGGGATGGTTAAACACTCAGGAAATTCCTTTCTAGTATATTGCAACCGAAGGATGAGTGTTAAAGCAGCACGATTAATCTAATAAGTGATACTGTAACCACACCAAGTTTATCTCTGCATAAAAGTTCCAAAATTGCTTTGATTTTTTAACTAAAACTGCAGAAATTCATAGTGGCAGTGTTTTTCACCTTCCCGTTGCAGCTGTTTGAGGAAGAGCTGCTTTAAAGAGACAATCTGTAGCCTTGAACAAACCATAGCACAGTGTTCTTGTGGCTTCTGTCATGCTTTAAACCCTGCTTATACAGCTAGTTAACGTTGAGCACATAAAAAGTCCTCTTTCCTTGAAGTGGTTGCTAATTAAGAGAGGGGGGCCTAAATCATCCTGTCTCTATATAGTGCTTTTGAGCTTGACACTCTTTATCTTTCTAATTAGGAGTGAATATTTCAATGAAGTATTGATATTCTGGGTGTAGTTATTAACTCATAGGGGGCAAAGGGTTAAAAGCATCAGATTGACTGCTCTGGTGTGCTGAGGAGCTGAAGTACACATTGTTGGTGGTGCTCAAAAAACAAAATAAGAGATGGGCACTGACTATTAGTAAATACTATTAAAAACTAGCAAAATATTTTATTGAAGTTGTCAGTAATGGGAAACAAGGTAAATCATTCACTGTCTTCTATCTGAGTGTCTTGGTTATTATATTAATACAGCATAAAAATAAGTTGTTAGAGGAAAGCTTTTCCCTGCACATCCTGAGACTCGTGTTCATGACAACACATGCACACACACACAGAGGACAGGGCATAGTAATTCTTTCTGTATGGCGTCTTTCTGAATACTTCAAAATTATTACAGAATCAAAGAATGGTTGTGGTTGGCAGGGCCCTCTGTAGGCCCTCTGCTCTAACTCCTGCTCAAGCAGGAACACCCAGAGAAGGCTGCCCAGGACCATGCCCAGGTGGTTTTTGAAGATCACCAAGGAGGGAGGCTCCACAACCCATCAGTCCTGTCATCTTTGTTCATTCTCTCACTTACCAATATAATTCCTCCTCTCATGCTCAGTCTAACAGTGGGACTTTTTGTGCAACTTGGCCGTAAACAGGTTTTGAAATGTCAAAAGCTGAATGTGTCCAAGGCATTTTTAATGACAAAGATAGAAACTATTTGCAATTCTTCATTAAGGCCTTTACTACTGCCCACAGAAGCAGTGGATGAAACCACAGTTATGATAAATGTGCTTCTTCATTGCTTTCAGAAATACTGGAACTTGAAGCAGTAACCCCTTAAACCAGAGAATTGTTTAGGTGATGACATTAAAGTTCCTTTTTTTTTTCTTTTTTTCACTTCTATATTCCACATTCAACCTCTTGACTGATACGCTCAGAATATTCTGGTTTGTTTGTGGCCTTTTTTTATTCTTCTTGGGATGGTTTCAATTTCTGCATGCTATGCCTAAGGAGAAATTTATCCTTTCAGCTAGTTTGGGCATCTCTGGAATCACACAAACGAAATCTAGAATGGACCTGGGAGTGAGAGTGGAGTTATCCAGTCTATTCCACAGCCCAAAGGAGGCCCTTTCTTATTCCTGATCTTAAAAGGGGGACAGCACCAACTAATGACATTATCTGCTCCAATGTTTTGGTCTCCTTAGCAATTTAAAGTTCATCCTAATACTTAACTCCAACTGTTATTGCTACCCATTAAGCCAGTACTTCTTGTCTGGCCATCATAGACAGAAGAATCAAATTGTTCTTTTGTACTTTGCATAACCTTCAAAAACTGCCCCACCTTGGTATTCTTGCAGTAATACATCCTTCAGACCTTCCCATGTATTTTCTTTACCAGTTGTATATTCAAGCAGGTGATTTTTTCACCTAAATAGATTATTGCTATGGAATTTTATCATTTTTTTCCAGCTCCCCCCCCACCCTTTTTTTATCAGTTGGCCAATATCACTCATGGGTTTTGTTTGTTTGTTTGTGTGTTACCTCCTTCCAAATATCAGAACTTTTGGATATTATCCTCTGTTTCTCTGTAGACCTCACAGGAATTTATAGTGAGAAATTAGAAACCAGGAACAGATCTAAGTGGAAAAAGATGAAGAGGATGACAAGACAAGCTCTCTTACATATTAATGTATTGAAGCGACTGCTTGTCTGCAGTTCTCTTGTAAAACTGTGCAGCAACAGAACAGAAATCCAGAAAAAGATTGGAACAGTCTGTAGTACATATTATGTACTGTAATAATTGTACAATAATTGATCTGGCTTAATTACTTCTTAGAATTAAATTTTTTAAACAGCCGCAGCTGGGCTGTTCTTGTGGGGAAGGAATTGTGATGGTTGGGTGGATATTACTTGGTTGATCCTGCAAGGCCCTTTCATTACCTGAGCAACAGTTCCAGATATCCTGTGTGAGCGTTGCAAAAAGTACAAGACTGGGACGGGGACCTTTGCCTTTACATTTCCTTGCAAAATTATCTTTATCCTGACCCATGGGTCCCCATCCAATATGTGGCTAGATTCCTTGTCTCTTTTCTTTCCCTTGACCAGCCTCTGTGTCTGCTCTTATGAAGTTCAGTTTCTGTGTCCTTTCTTGAAGTCATTGCAGTGATGCTAGGTATCACTGTCTTGCTCATAATAAAATGCCTTTCAATAATAGGTGCTCTCCTGGTTTAAAAGGCTCATCTCTACATTCCTCAAAAGCCTTTTCAGATTTCACTAGGTTAATAAAGGATAAAACTGTTTTCAGTGAGCTTTGTGTACACTGTTCAGTGAAGTGCTGCATTGCTTGCTCATCTCCTTAAAGAGAGAATTTCTATTGATTTTAAACATATAAAGCTGTGGGTAACCCTGAGATAAATTAACAGATGACACAGTATTAAAGCATTTAATCAACCTCCAAAGCTATTTAGGGTGCTATGTTATAAAGTGATTTCTGTTATTCTGTAGCAAGTCTTATAAGAAGAAGGAAAAAAATAATGAATGCCATTTGCATGTGACATCAAAATGCCAGGGTGAACAAGGTGTTTCAATCTGTTCAATTGTGACTTGATCGTTCAATACCCACAATGTTTATTGCACCCATGTTTGACAGTCTGGACCCAGGTCAGATTTATAGGTTGGCATTCCCCTCAGAGAGCAGAAGACTGACATCTGTTAATCCTGGGTCAACTTTTCTCAATGATATGTTTGTCCTTTCACAAGACTGACTTGATTGTTGATTTGAGTTGGACTTCTCTTCCATCAAGCTCATTGTCTTCTCTGTTATTCTTTCCACAACAGCTGAATTCCTTTTCTGTTTTGAGAAAGTGTTTAAGAACTGATTTTTTTTAGGCTGTGCTGACTTCATTCTGCTTCAGAGAAGAAGGGAACCTGGATGATCAGGCAAATGAATTAGCTTGTGTTACTGGGTAATGATCTTTGTCTAACTCAGAACAGAATGTGAGGTTGTTCTTCAGTGCACTGAAGCTGTTCCTTCAGCCCCCATGCCTGAGGGGCGGTTGTGTGCATCAGCCTGATCTGCTGAGCCAGCCTTTTCTCAAGTTTGTCCTCAGAAAGACTGTATTTTCTGGCAGAAGTTTTGCTGGCATGTGCACAGGAATGGGGAGGTGTTTTCTTGACCTGAAAGACTTCAGTGTAGCTTGAAAGCCACATCTATAAGGAGAGAATTTCCCCTCAGCTAACAACAGATGCAGTCCTCTATAGCCCTTCCACATTCTGCTTGGGAAATTGAACTCTCTGTGTGTAATGAGGAAATGAGATGTTTTACTTATTTGCTTCCAAGTTGTCACCTCTGTGAATGTTAAATTAGTCCACAAATTCCTTCTTTGTATTTTAAATAGGGAAAAACAAACAAACAAACAAGAAGAAAAAAATAAAAATAAAACTGATGTCAGACCTGTAGTTCTCTATGTTCTCCTTACAGTCCTTCCTGTAGGATGGGCATCATGAAGTTGTGGATGCCCCATCATGGAAGTATTCAAGGCCAGGTTGAATGGGGCTTTGAGCAACCTGATCTCACTGAAGTTGTTTGCCTACGGCAGGGGAGTTGAAATTACATGATCTTTAAGGTCCCTTCCAACCCAAACCATTCTGCAGTTCTATGATTTGTTAGTCTCCAGTCAACTGGGACCCCAGAAGAGTATGGTTAGGACAACTTTCCCACTTGAGATATGAACTCAGTTCTGGATGGATAGAAGTAGATCACTTGTTTCTAAATTGGTAACTCCTAACTGATACTTGGCCTTGTATATTCCTGCTCTCTGTTTATTTTTTACCACTACATGTTCCTTGTCCAGTGTGAAGTCTTAGTAATTTCCTTTTGATGATGATGGGGCTAATGTCCAGACTGTTCAGAGCTCTGGTGCACAGCATAACTAAAGAGTTGTGGGAACAGAGATGAACCTGTCTATGAATGTCTTTCATGTCTGTTAAAAATGGAGGTATCAGACCTTGCAGAGTCCCTTTCTCAAAGGATGTCAGACAGATGTTACAGAGGGGAATTAAGCTGGGAGGTCCCTTTCATCTACAGCAGAAAAAAAGTTGACTGAAGAAGTCAGTAAGATTTATTTATTTGTTTGTTTGTTCTATGAGAAAAAAAATACATGTCAGCAGTGGGAAAGGAAGAAAGTTTTAAAGTCCATTCTCATGAAGGTTTTCTGTCTTTCCTAATGTCCCATCATCAGTAGTATCCATGCTGTTTTTTCCTGTCTCCTGAAGATCCTCAGCAGAGTTGCCAGTGAGAGTTTTTGAATGGCAGCCTTGAGTCTTCCTGCTTAGAGCATTTCTTTTTGGGTGTGTTTTGAAATGTTTCTGTTAGAGCTGCAGCTGATAGAAAATTCTCTATAGCTGAACTATGTTTGCATTCTGGTTACGTTCTCTAAAATTTCATTCTCACAGGACAAGGTAAAAATTACCACTAGAGATTCACAGGACTTTTTAATGTCTGAAAAGCACATCTGCCTCTTGGTTTTGTTGGTTTTCTTGCAAGGACTTGTGTCACCTGTTAATTTGGTAATTTAGGGTATTGTGTCTCTTCAACAGCAGTGCATATCTCTTCAGCTTTCTCCAAATCATTGCCACTAGGAATACTATCTACTTCTTCCTGATGTGTTTCATAGTCACTGACTAATATCCGGTCTGTAGCGATGCCTCACCTCATTTTCATTTAAGTTAGCCATGGAGTTACCTTGGGTATAAATGGGCACATGAGAACATCTCAGTATACTGTGAAGATTCGTGCAGTCCATCTACATCCCCACCTCCTGCTTCAGTCTGAGGCCCTGGTTAACTCAGCTCAGAACTGAGTGTCTGAACTGTCCCTTGACTGAGCTCTACCAAAAAGACAATTTTGTCTAATTTGGAGAAAAAAAAAAAAAGAAAAAAAAAAGCTAGTTTAACCTGCCTCTATTAATATTCATTTTTTCCTTCCTGTCTTTCTTCTTCAGCACAAGTCTATCAGGCTTCTTTTTTAGCCCTGGTGCACACCACTGTAGGGTTTAGCTGAGCTGAAGGTGGGGACATTTTTTGTTACAAGATGATGTGTTAGCAGCTGCAGGAAGCTGCTGTTCTGATATCAGCCCACAGAGATGTTCCATCTTAGAGCAAGATCTCTGCAAATCTTTGGCTCATCTCCACATCCTTAAAAAAAAAATAGTGGGGTGGGGGGGGAGGAAGAAGGCAAGGGGATCTCAAATGATATTTTGAGGACACTACTGTAAGCAAATCAAGAAGCTGCCCTGCAGAATCCTTGTCCTCATTCGACCTTCCACAGGGGAAGAAAGTACGGTTCAGGTTGGAAAGTGAGTAGTACTGAATGAAAGGTTAGATAAAAGCTGTAGAGATAAACTAGGTGTGTAAACACTGAGGATACAATTATTGACACAAACTGACACAAATGCACCTCCCAAGAAATTGTCCTTGCCCTGCCTTCCCTGTCCAATATTTCAGACCTTACCCTTGCTAATCATCCATGACTATCTAATCAGAAACTATCATCATAGTAAAGTCATCTTGCAGCTCACATTAGCTGAAGCACACTATTAATTTCATTGTAGCAAAAAATGAGCAACTACAGTTGTGAGGACATATCTTAGACTACATTTCATTGCATTTTTACTGAGTAAAAACAAAAACAGTTCTGTAATTTGCGCTGGTGACAACAGCACAAGCCAGAAGGCAACAAACCCGAACCAACTGCAGAATTACCCTGGGCTGGTTCACTCAGGGGGCTAGAGAATACCTAAATAAAGTTAAAAATAAGCATCTAATTTTATTTTCTGTCTTTCATATTATCTTTTCAAGAGGTTTGCAGATGTTGAAGATGTATCTTTTTGAATTCTGATTTATACCCACCTTTGCTGCTTTTGTAATACACCTAACTTCCCCAACCATGTTGATTACTTTTAACCACAGACCAAACAGCTAAAGCACAGTTCTCGTTTCCTTTTTCTTGGCAGTATTTTATCCTCGTTTTCTTGGATGAAACTAGCTTGATTCAATATAGCAACTGCAGCCAACAGTCTATCTCAGAACAGTCCAGCTTTGCACTGATAATGGAGTTACACAGTTTTTGTTGCACTTACAGCTTTTAAAACCTTTCTATGAGAATGGAATTGACAAAATATCTCTACATTAAAAAATAAAGCTCCAAAACCCTTTTGCTTGGAAGAGGTAGACTGGACATGATGATAATTAAAGGATTTCCTGGGAATTTCAGAAAAAGGCTGCAAGTCCTGAACAGTATACTGTCACTTTAAACACAGATGACTCAAATTTAGCTAATCAGATCACAAAATATAGGGGGAGAATACTCCCACCTAATATGGGGCACTAAGGCATACTTTTTTGAGGTCTATTTATATTTGCTGTGTAGGAGACTGTTAACATGGTGACAACTAAGAAGTCCACAACTATTCAATAATTTTATTTTTCACCCTGTTATTCATGTATCTCTAGCACAGCAGCACTGACATGCAATATTTGGCGTGTTTGCTCTTTGGAAATTACTGTGAAAATCTGAGTTGTAAAAATAATAGGTCCAAGCCTAGCCCAAATGTGAAAGCTGAGAAATGAACTATATACTTTTTTTTTTTTTTTTTTTTTTCTGGTTCAGCTTAGTTTCTCTTAGGTAATCCTTGAAAAATAAGTTGCTGGGAGTACATATCACTGCTTTACTGTCATCATGCTGTGAAAGGTTGAAGCTGTAGCTTCCAGTCATTACTCTAGATAAACAAGAGGACTGAGAAATGAATGCTGACTTAATAGCAATCAAATAATACATTAACTTGCATGTCTCTGCTTTATCACCTCATCACCGCTCTAAAGAAGTTAGCCAGAAGGGAATACATGTCTTTCTGAACTGCTAGATATTTTCAAGGTTTGAAGTAAATGCATTCCTTTAAGAAAGGAATGTGAAATGGCTTTTCATTCTTTCGAAGACAAAAAATGGAAACTAATACTTCTTATCAGTGCTCACCAGGTTTATGGTATCAGTAGGGTATGTAGTGTATTTTTCCTACATATAACATAATATCTAATAGTTGAAAGATACAGAAATGATTACATATCACCAAAGGGCGGAGTGCTAGTTCTTTTCTTTGATCCAAGATAAACTAATGGGTACAAAAAAAATATGAATTCAAAACACTTGTACTGCCCTTAAGATGCAGAAAGGCATCATGTAGCTTCCAAGTTAAGGCACCATCCTATTAAATTTCTTATGCTTGTATCTGCTTTCTTAAAAGCAATTCTTTCAAGGAACTTGGCAATCCTGATACGTAGTTAGAAAAGCTCCACATTGCAAATGGGGAAGCTAAAAATTGCCTCTTAATCTTGCATTTCCATTAAAAAAAGTCTTTTTCTGTCCTCCCACACATGGTGCTAGAATAAGTATATTGTGATGCCAATTTTTTATATAACAAACCTGTGTCTAGAGTGCTTACCATGGAAAAGGTTGGACTCCATTTGATTTGACTTTTTCAGTCCTGAAGAATTCGCTCCTTCCAGGGAAGTGCCTGCCTGTGAGCAGCACCAGCTCTTCGGTGAGAATACATCTCCTGTTGTAGGTGGACCAATGCTGAAAATAAAATTTGCTCCATGCATGTGAATACATGTAAGAGAGAGAAGAAGAGGCAAGAGAGAAGGTGGCTGGCTGCAGTGCACTGATGTAGGTGTTCAAACAAGAGTAGGAAATTCCCATGACTGTAGTTCCTTGGACCCTCTCTGTATTGTAGCCAGTGACTACTGAGAAGTGATTTAGAAGTCCCTCTCTAAATATTAGGTTACTAAAAAGGCAGGCACTGCTTAGCCTTGTTGTCTGTGTACATTAAGCATCCTAAGGATGCATCTCTTTGGTTGTGCCTTTGGATTAATTTGTATCATAAATGGGATACGGGCAGTGAAACATCTTTACATATTCTGGGGTGGCCATTGTGCTTTCATGCTTCTAGGGCATAGTTATAACACCGGTATTCTTTCTAGATCTCTTATGTCCAACAAGACCTTTCCTAAATATCTGTTCCTCATGATCAAAGTGCATTTAGAAATTGAGGACAATGGTTACTATCTTGCTCTGCAGAGTGCTTTACACAAGTCCACAGGTGTGTATAAAAGCTCGAGTCAACATATGATGCTTTCATCTTGCCACACAGTGACAGTATTCCACTGAACATTTACACATTGGGGTGCCAGGAACAGCAAAAGACATGCAGATTTATGTATTTCTTTAAATGATGCACCTTTGTTCCTGTCAGAGTCACATTGCTGCAAGTTGCATGCAGGAAGGTTCTGCCAGCAGAATGCCTGTCAGAGAGCAAATGCAAAACTTTACACTGCAGTCCTTGTGGGATCTGCATTTTCAATTCACTTTCTATGAGCACTGGCACCTGCACATTAAGCACATCCTTCAGCCTAGCCCTCATCAACAAAACACTTAAGGATTTGGCTAAGTGCTCTCCTCAACTGGGGCCTTCAACTCCAATTCTGAGCTCGCTGCAGTCAGTGTGAGCTCTGACAAGAGCTGAAAGTGGAGCAGCCCCAGCCCTCCAGCTTCAGTGAATACGTGAAGGGTCCTTAAAAGTTTCTATTTTACTTTGCTAACCTTGACTGTCAATATCTCCTCCTACTGCAACTCTCTTGAAAGTGCTGCACTTTGCTGTGTCTTATTGTTTCTGCCTCTTGACATATTAAGCGCAGGACTAATGTAATGTTGCTGTGTAGTGTTTTTCTTTATTTTCCCGGGAGAGCAATTCCCATCCAGATGGATGCAGATGCCCTGCAGGTGCCTCAGCAGAGGCCTGTGCAACCCTGCAGTTGTCACACATTCATATCTGCAGTGAAATCCATTCGGTGCCATTTTGTGTGGGACCTCTGTGCTGCCCCACCCAAGCGGCGAGGAACATGGGCCTCTCTTTCCCCCTCAGCTATTTTGTAAAGTTTTCTGCAAGGTTTTGCCCATTGCTATCTCCAGTCACCCCAAATCTTCACAGATGGCACTTTAATACAACCATAGTCTGCTTCTTCTATCTCTGCTAAATAAGAAATGGTTACTTCTAGTGTTATTTTATTATTGAAGGCTGAAAGATACTCAAGAAATGAGTAAACTCAGGCTGTTCCTAACTATAGCACTCAATCCTCATTCATTTAAATGAGAATTGGACACATGCTTAAAAGTCTTTATTAATTAAGGCTAAAATGAAGTTCCAGCAATTTAGCTAAACTTTTCCTCTGGACCCACAAGCAAGGGATCTTGGGAGAAAATAGAGATGGAGGGTACCATAGCCTGATGTATTAAAGCTGACAGCATTTTCAACTTGTATAGTTCTAAAATCACTTCTTGATTTACTTCTGAAGTGCTAGTGCTTTCAAAAATATGAATTTAAAAGCAATTACTCTTTGAGTTAATCATCTACTGTATTTAATATGTAAGTCAGATCAAGTGCAAATTGCCTTTTAGAAGCTGCCAGATCAAAAAGTTTGTTTTTTCTAGGTCTGGCTTTCCCCCTCAGGTTTAATACCTTTCTACTCACCAAAAGGTGTGCAAATTCTCCTTTTCTAGTTCAAATATGGCAAGAAAGCATCATTTTCTCTCTCTGTGTTTATTGCCATTGAAATGGAATCTGCATAACAGTACTTTCTTTTCCGGGTACAATTAATGATTTACATAATACTTAATAACAGTATATTTAATAACAGTTTAAGAAGATGAAAGTTCATGACCATTATTGAATTAATCTCTCATTTTCAATTGTGTATCACAACTTAAACGTTCATTTTAACATGCAAGTTGCATCCTCAGCAAAATATTTCAATCAATTTATATTGATGTTCTGATGTTACTCTCATTGTGCATGTCTCTGCTTTTATTCTAATACAGGAGCAGTGTGAGATTAACCAGGATTTAAAGGAAATACAATAGACAATTATGAATTCCACTGCATGCCTGAACCATTTGCAATTATGAGTTATATTGAATTTTGGTGAACTGAATTTCTAATTGAACTTCAGGAAATATTTTGTCTTACTACATTACATAAAAGATAAAAAGTGTTGGGGAAGGTTCAATTTTTTATTAACTATTAGCAAGGCATCCACTTACCTTTCACCCTTTAGTAGAAGTCAGGTACAAGTAGAGATTAGTGCAGTTAATACAAGCAGTAAGCTCTCTGCCTTAGTTAGAAGTAAATAAGAGACATGGATAAGTAGGATATTTTTAGCTTTTCTTAATGAACTTTGTTCTAAGACAGAAAAAGCACTGGGTAAAAAGGTCTCAGAGCCAGCAGGAGTCACCTCTGGAAATCCTCAAAGGATAGATGAAGTGCCATAAATTGACAACATCATTGCTCTTTTTTTTTGTTTGTTTGTTTGTTTGTTTTTGTTTGTTTCCTTAGGGGTAACAAGGGTGAGAAGATGATGAGCAAGGGAGCAGCATACCACTCAGCTGACTTTAATGTTCAGAAAAAAATTTGGAACAAATAATTCAGCAACCTATTCATAAGTAACTGGAAAATTACATTGACATGAGTTGCCACCAACACTCTTGTCATGTAACTTGTTCTTGGCAAATGCAAACTAATTCTCTTCATATTGGGAAAATGGCCTTTGTGGATAAAATATGAGCTGTGAATATTTTGTGCCTTGGTTCTTAGTGAGACCTTTCACTATGTTTAACATGATACTCACAGCTTATATCTAAATTATAGTTTAGTTGGAAAAACTCTTGCCTGCAACTAAAATCATGCACAATAAATGCTTTTTAGTATTTTTTTGATAAAAGAGAAACATATATTTATGTAGCTCTACGGGGATTTGCCTTCACTCTAGTCTCATCTATGTTTTCACTAGCATTCAGGGTGAAGGGCTAGATAAGGTACTTATATTAAGAAAAAATGAACAAACAAACAAACAAAAAACAGAAGTACTATAGTTATGCTGCAGGGCAGAAAAGAGTTGATATTAGAGTTGATATAATCAGAAAAAAAAATCTATATGCAGTAAGAAGAACTGCAAAGTGTGATATGTAAACAGCAATAATCAAATGCACTAATAGGGAATGGGGAGCACCTGATTAAAGAGTAGCTCTCCAAGGAACATCTAGGCAGTATAATGGATTTTGAGCTGAGCATGAGACTGAAGAAAGGGAAATACTATTCTGGGATGAATAAATCTGCAAGCACAATCAGCATGCGAAGCAATCCTTTGGTTCTGCTCAGTAATGCTGAGGTCCCTGCTGCAGTCCTCAGTCAGGTCTTCAGCAGCCATTCCAGGAAAGATTCAGGCTAACTACTGTTCAAATAAAAGTGGTGAGAAGAGTGAGAAATTTAGGAAATGTATCTGTAAGGAAAAATCAGAAATTCCAACAGGTTTGAGCATAATTCTCTATCTGATCTGACACCCATTTGCTATGGGGCAGAAAATTATTGCTTTATTTTGTTTCCAAAAATTAGTTGTGAAGATTTCTCTTGCACTTTTTATACAAATGTTGTTTCTGGAAGGAGAATTAATTCCTATTGCATACATTGACAACTTCAAACATATTTTTGTTTTACTGAAGTATTTTCCAGTTCCAATTCTAATTAAATTAGGTTCCAGCTTAATGCCTGAAGGAAAGAGTAGATATGTGTCTATTTTGTCCACATATGTAATTTGTTTGTAATTTTCTCTCACGTTAGTTTCAATGAGCCCTATTTCTGCAGAATGCTAAAATTGATCTCTTTTAGCACTAAAAGTATAAACATTCTTTCTATGGTGTTTGAGATTGTACAGAAAGTACTATTCCTTAGGTTTTCAGTTTCTCGTGTGGTTAGCCATGTATTTATGAGCCTTCTTTTATATCTCTTCTCAAATGAGACATAGTATTTAGACTATTGCAGATGGCAGCAACATCTGAATCAGCCTTGCAAACCACTAGCTGTTTTCTCATATAGGGCATGGATACAAGACCTTTGGAAATACTCTATCACAGGTTAACATATTGGCCTTTAAAGTGTTGATGAGGAAAGGAAGAGAGTTCAAAAATAGCCAAAAAACAGCAAGTAACCAGTGGTGTCATTTCTGCATGATTCCTAGGTCTCTTCATGGTATGTAATGCAAGAAATCCTAACACTGCGTTTACTCATCTGAAACTTTATTCAGTCTTCAGTCATCTTCTGTTATTGCATTGGCAATCACTTCCTGGCTTTCTGCAATGGGAAAAGAGCTGGTTTCCTCCCCTGCTTTGCCAGGGGAGACAAGAGGGGTTGCACAAGTCATTTAGAACCACCTGAGATAGCTGCACATTAACTCCTGCCCTGGTGGGAATAGCCTCCCTGGCACTATTCCATAAGAAGATGTAAAACTAAATCAATTCTTGCTATAAAGTATTTCCATATCTTTTACATTAAACAACATACTGGACAGCAGAAGTCTGTTGAAACCAGGACAGGGAAAGCCTGCCTCTTAGATCTCCATAGGTGTTGTGACAATTAGGGTGGTGGTGTCATAGGCTCAGTGACTACTCATGCCCAGGATGGACTGCAAGTCAGTGCTGCTGATCACCCCTGTCAAGGAAAAAGGGTTGAGAGCTCTTCTGAAAGGAGAATTTAGGGGGTCCTTTCTTCAAAAAGAAAGGCTTGGATCTCACATCTCAACAGGTATTTGAACATGTAAGGAAACATGGTGGTTTATCCAGGGCACCTGGGCATTCCTCTGGTTCCTAACAGCCCAGCCTGACCCCTAGAACAAACCACTGAACTTAGGATGGGATATCTACATATTGTATATAGCTCAGAGGCAAATTAATTACCTCAGTTGGGACCCCTCTCACACAACTGTTCTAGCTGGATTTTCAGGGGACTCACAAAATCTCAGCAGCTTCATGTGTTGTGTTGTCAGTCTGAAGCTCTCTGGTGGTGGCCGTGAGGCCATGTGAGCCCCACTTAGGAGCATGTTGTGTAAGTCCAGCCTCCAAGCTTAGCCTGTGGCAAGGTGTCCTGTTTCTTGGGAAGAGGTGCATGGTAAGGAGAAAGATTTATTGATATATTGATGGCCATGCAGCAATGAGCAGCACCATATTAAACTGGTATGGGCATGCAGGTCATGTCAGTCCAGGTCAAATCTTTGAACAAAATGCTTGGGTATCTCTGTATGGCTGTTCAGAGATGGGCTCATAGTCTGTAACTCCTTCCTACAGAATAACACCTCCTACCCAAACCAGCCCTTCTCTGAGACCTGCATTACTGACATCAATGACTAGAAATATTCGTCATCAGAAGTGTGGGACCATGATTCAGATTTTTTACTCATTAGTTGAGGATCTGGTTGCCAACTGTTGGGAACCTTATCGGCTTTCTCTCTCACTCATGCAGCCCACTTGTGTCAAAATGAAGGCTTTAATAGGGTGTTTTGCATTAAAATGGAGATAAACAGGGTGTTTGCTGGAAGCAGAACAAGGCAGAATAAGCCAGATCTTCAGCTGATACACATTTGTCACAGCTTTATAAAGATAATGAAACTAGCACTAATTTACATTAGCTAAGAACCGGAGCTGCTGTATTTCATATAGACTCCTCTGCAGATCTTCTTCCTGCAGATAAGCAGAGACACTGCTGACAACATGCAGTCCTGCTTCCAGCACATGGCTTGGGTACGTCTGAATCATGTTTCTACTGAAGATCACTGATAGACAAAATTTAGTTGTAAGTGAAATGGCTGATTTTTCATACTTTCCCCTGGTCTGGCTTTTGGTACTCTAGGACAAACATGATCTACATTCGCTTTGTCTGTAAGACATAGGTTTTGCCTTCTTATTTGTTCATGACTGTTTGAAATTTCCCATGTGTGCTTAAGATTCACCCATTTACTTCAAATTTGCCTGGGACCCATCACACCCTCCCTGGCATTACCTTTTCCCTGTCATCTCATGGCTTTTGATTTTTTGGTGCTAGGGAAGGTTTTTTATTTTTTGTTTGTTTGTTTTGGTTTGGTTTGTTTGGTTTTTTTTTGTTTGTTTTTCTCTGACTCTTAATACTTTCTTTCCCGCTGCCTTTTAACGTGGCAAAAGGAGTTTTTTTGTTTGTTTGTTTGTTTGTTGTTGTTTTTTGTTTGTTTGTTTGTTTTCAGTAAGTAATAAAGGTTGAAGGGATTCCTTATTGTTGTATTCCTTATTATTCTTTAAACACAGGCAGCCATTGGCCTTCAGGATCCTAAGAGATGAATCTGGAGCACTGTGGATTCACACTTTGGGATGCAAGTATGCAAGCCCCACTTCAATACCAACTGAGGTGCTCAAGTATTTTTGCGGGCATCACTGGTTATTTATTGCAAACCGGAAGCAAAAGTGACAATAACCAAAGAGAAGTGTACTTGCCCGTACTATTTCCTTTCATTGGAGAGTTCATACATGTTTAATGTCTTGTGACATTAGCTTGTGTTCGCACGGATGGCTGCATAACCAACAGCCCGACAGCTGGGGCAGTGGGAGCAGAGACACCCGAAGCCCCATGACTGTGAGGCTCTGGGACAACAAGGCAAAGCAGCCAATGAAAAATGTAGCAGAAACAAAGCTGTTCTATTCCATTCAAGAGATTAAATTGCATCCCTCCCAGACATAAATTCTTTTTAAGAAGGAATTTTAAGAAGAAAACAGCATTTTATTTTTTTGTTTTAACAGATATTTTCTGTGGATTTGTGTATGAATGCATTAGCTGTATGAATTTATTTTTCTTTCAAAATTCAGTGTGGAAAATTCCTGTAGCTGCAGGTACTTTTCTGCCTCTGAGTCAGAGGATCCACTGAGATGTAATATTCGTTTCATTAGACTCATCAGTGTTAATGCTGTTCAGCTCCATTTAATGAAAACAGTAAATTAGCATGTGCACCAGCTCTCTCTCACTAACTAATTGATATATGATGAAAGTTCCCATGTTACCAGCTAGTACATCTTCAAGGAGAGTAACTAGAAGCAGTGGCTTAAGGGTTTTCAAAAATGTATGTGTTTGATGAAAGCACTAGCCAGCATATGTTATTTAAGAGATAAAAGCAAAACAAACAATTGGTACTGTTTGATGACAAAAACCTGTCCGTTTCATTTTCTACTCTGGGATTTTGAGTAGGTATTGTTGAGTCAGAGGAAGAATGTAGAAAAAAAGCATCATATCTTAAAAGAAAGAAAAGGATTGGTATGAACAGAAAGCAGCTTTACTAACTTTGTAGCTAAACCGATCTGCTCAAATTGCAAGATATCTCTGACCAGATCTTGCAGCATGTGAGGCACCAACACCATAGAAACTATTCAAGGCACCAAGTTACTGACAAGTCACATTTTCTTTGTCTAGTAGTTCTGCAGCTATGAGACGCTGCCAACCTGCAAGAGATACAAAGCTAGGAGTTGTAATAATTGTGTTTTCTGAATTCACATGTGCTGGGAAACACACTGCTTTTTCAAGACAAACTGGAAAAACTGTACTGGACTGTCACAGTGCTGTGCACAAATAGTCCTAGCAATGACTTGCAGGAGCTAAACAGCATGGTAGATAGCTTTTACTGAAGTATGAGATAACTTAATAAATTCAAAGTTTTCATTTTATTTACCCAAAACTGATTTTCTCCCAATTATTTTTTAACAAGCAAAGCATTTCAGTGTTGCTGCTCTCCATATGGGCAAGGCAAAAATCCTGTCCCATACACAGATGGACCAAATTGAGAAATTATTATAAAGGCAAAGAAAATTATTGAAATGGAGACCTGATTGTGTTTTTTGCTTCTTGATTATCTACATTGACAAAGTGTTTTTCTCTTATGTGATAGCAATTATCGTAAGACAGTAGTGTCCTATTTTGTTTCTTAGTTCTTCCTTATTATGTATTTTTGAATGAATGTTATGTACTTTTGAACTAAATGTGAGAGGATTGTATGAAAACAAATAAACAAAGAAAAAAAAAAGGAGGTATCTTTAAATGACTTGCATATATTTTAAGTCTTTTCATGAGGTGTATAATCTATCACTTTACTACCAAGGTGGGCTGGTACAGTGTGTGCTGCTGCTCTCCAGATACTCTATTTTTTCTCTTTATTTTTGATCATTCCAGAAGAATTTTATGTTGTGGACTATATTGATTCTACTTTAAGATGTAGGCTTTTTGAGTACTACATCATATTTATCTATATCATATTTACTTGTTGAGCCATAAACTAGATATTTGAGTGATATTTCCCATTGCTGAAATTTAAAAGATCTATTTGTGAAGACTAATGAAAGTGGCAAAGTGCATGACTGCTTCAGGTCTTACATTGGCTTCTCTTCATAGACTTCATGCTGAATTACCACTGAGCAAAAAGCCACTGCAATGATATTTTAAAAGACTCATATTCTTCTATACTTTGAGAGAGATCAATGATGTGGTGGTAAAAGATATGAAGGAAGACATTTTCTTATCTATGTCCTCCTTTAACCACTAGGCCCAGTGATAACTTTTCCTTTTATCTAAAACACTACTCATGTAATGGTTGTGGATTGTGGCTTTTTTCTCACAATTAGAATCTCTAAATATGTTAGACTCTGGCGGCAACCGTATTTTTTCTATATTTTTTTTTTTAGCTGACTTTTTATGGAACTGCTGGGACAAAATACAACATAGGCTTGCTTTTATTTTTCTGTGCTTTATATTTTAAGTTTGCAAAAGCTTAGGAAATACCCAAAGACTTTCTAGATAAGATGAAAACTCCAGGATCTAGAGCTTCCTTGGAAGGATTTTGAGTATTTCATCCCTACCCTGGCCATAGCCATCATTGATGCCCTAGCTTTGAAATAAATGATTAATTACTTCTTTGTTGCCCTGGGCCCAGGCAGGAGGTGTGTAACTGATGTTGCAGCTTGCTAATGGAGTAGTGATAAACAACACCTTACCTCTGATTATTTTTCTTCTTAGCCCACATGTAGCATTATAAACTGTGAGATTCCCAGTTGTAATTGAACCACAACAAAGTCTGCTAGAGGAAAAAATGGATTTCCAAGAGAGACCCCTTTCCTCATCCTGATCCAGAGATGCATTCCTGTGTAATGCAACATCTTCTGTATTAGAGAATTTAACAGCTGAATAAACAGTTGATATTTGTCTCAAGGACAAGAAAACAGTCTCTTAAGACTTTCTTCTTCTGTACTTAGTCAGATAACAGTACATCCAGTCCAGTACTGTCCAAGGACAGTGTCTCCACCACCTCCCTGGGCAACCTGTGCTGTCTGAAGAGAGGATGCTTTTCCTTGTCTGCTAGCTGTGAGCCTGAGCAGCTGAGTGGAGTCCCTGCAGAGAGCCTGCATTTACAGATCATGTATAGCTTGCACATCCCCCTTTTTAAGAACTTCCAGGTGCCTTTCTGATAACTTCTTCACTTAATATAACCTGTTTTCAAGCAACCTTTAATAATAAAACTACAGAGATAGAACTCTTTTACTTGTTATCTTTTATTAACTTATGCTTATGTAAACTATAATATTCAAGAACTCTACAATCCTATGAATTTTTGTAAATATTTAAAACTGTTACATTCTATTTAAAATTTTCACACACATTAGAAATGCAACAGACTATAAACTAAGTTTATACTACTGTCCTGGTTTCAGTTAGCACAGAATTGACAAAGCAATTGCAGATGGAGCACGACCCACCAGCCTCTGGAGGCGTCTCCTCTCAGCTGTGAGGGAAAGGTATCCCTTCAAGGAAGATATTTTATGTCTACCAGGCAAGTGGACCACTATGGAGAAGGGAATCCAGTACCTGAGGGAATTAGCCGTACGGGAAGTGATTTATGAGGATCCAGACCTCAAACAAACATCCACAGATCCAGATGAAGTCAAGTGTACACGACCCATGTGGCGGAAGTTTGTACGGAGTGCACCATCATCATATGCCAGCTCATTGGCAATAATGGCCTGGAAAGAGGATGAGGAACCCACAGTGGGTGAAGCGGCTAAACAACTCCGGCAGTACGAAGAAAGTCTCTCCTCTTCCTTACAGGCCTGCGTCTCAGCTGTGGAGAAACTTTCTGAAAAGGTTCACCAACTTGAAGAGAATCTATTGTCCTCCCCACCTGAACCAACCAGTGCCCACCGACCAAAGGAGAACACTTGGGAGAAACTTTCTGAAAAGGTTCACCAACTTGAAGAGAGATTATTCTCCTTCGCACCTGTACAAAGCAGTGTCTCAGCTGTCAGGGGTAGGCGTTCACCCACACAAGGAAGACGATATGGTGGGTACTCACCCCGTGCCATCCTGTGGTTTTACTTACGAGACCATGGAGAGGACATGAGAAAGTGGGATGGAAAATCTACCGCGACCCTAGAGGCACGGGTACGTGAGTTGCAAAAGAAAACAATCAGGAAAAAGGGATTCTCCGAAAAGTTTGCTGCTCCAACTTCCAGCAGACAGTCCTTCAAACACAGAAACGAGGAAGATTCTGACCAGGATTAGGGGGGCCCTGCCTCCAGCCAGGGGGAGGAAAGGGACAATCGAGTTTATTGGACTGTGTGGATTCGATGGCCTGGCACATCACGCGCACAGAAGTATAAGGCTTTAGTAGACACCGGTGCACAATGTACTATAATGCCATCGAGCTATAAAGGACCAGAGCCCATCTATATTTGTGGAGTGACAGGGGGATCTCAGCAGTTGACTGTATTGGAGGCTGAAGTGAGTCTGACTGGGAATGAGTGGGAAAAGCACCGCATTGTGACTGGTCCGGATGCTCCATGTATCCTTGGCATAGACTATCTTAGAAGAGGATACTGCAAGGACCCAAAAGGGTTCCGGTGGGCTTTTGGTATTGCTGCCTTAGAGACAGAGGGCATTAAACAATTATCTACCTTGCCTGGTCTCTCAGAGGACCCCTCTGTTGTGGGGTTGCTGAGGGTCGAAGAACAGCAAGTGCCAATTGCTACCACAACTGTGCACCGGCGGCAATATCGCACCAACCGAGACTCCCTGATTCCCATCCATAAGCTAATTCGTCAATTGGAGAGCCAAGGAGTGATCAGCAAGACTCATTCACCTTTCAATAGTCCCATATGGCCAGTGCGAAAGTCTAATGGCGAGTGGAGACTAACAGTGGACTATCGCGGCCTGAACGAAGTCACGCCACCACTGAGTGCTGCAGTGCCGGACATGCTGGAACTTCAGTACGAACTTGAATCGAAGGCAGCCAAGTGGTACGCCACAATTGATATCGCTAATGCATTTTTCTCCATCCCTCTAGCAGCAGAGTGCAGGCCACAATTTGCCTTCACTTGGAGGGGAGTCCAATATACCTGGAATAGGCTGCCCCAGGGGTGGAAACACAGCCCTACCATTTGCCATGGGCTGATCCAGTCTGCACTAGAGCAGGGGGAAGCTCCTGAACACCTGCAGTACATCGATGACATTATTGTGTGGGGTGACACAGCAGAGGAAGTTTTCGAGAAAGGGAAGAAAATAGTCCAAATCCTTCTGAAAGCCGGTTTTGCCATAAAACAAAATAAAGTCAAAGGACCTGCACGGGAGATCCAGTTTTTAGGAATAAAATGGCAAGATGGACGTCGTCAAATCCCAATGGATGTGATCAACAAAATAACAGCTATGTCTCCACCAACTAACAAAAAAGAAACACAGACTTTCCTAGGTGTTGTGGGGTTTTGGAGAATGCACATCCCAAATTACAGTCTGATTGTAAACCCACTCTACCAAGTAACTCGTAAGAAGAATGAGTTTGAATGGGGCCCTGAACAACGACAAGCCTTTGAACAAATCAAGCAGGAAATAGTCCATGCAGTAGCCCTTGGGCCAGTTCGAACAGGACCAGATGTAAAGAATGTGCTCTACACTGCAGCCGGGGAGAACGGCCCCACCTGGAGCCTCTGGCAGAAAGAACCTGGGGAAACTCGAGGTCGGCCTCTGGGGTTTTGGAGTCGGGGATACAGAGGATCTGAGGCCCGCTATACTCCAACTGAAAAGGAGATATTGGCAGCATATGAAGGAGTTCGATCTGCTTCGGAGGTGGTCGGTACTGAAGCGCAGCTCCTCCTAGCACCCCGATTACCGGTACTAGGCTGGATGTTCAAGGGAAGGGTCCCCTCTACGCATCATGCAACTGATGCTACATGGAGCAAGTGGGTTGCACTGATTACTCAGCGGGCTCGAATAGGAAACCCCAGTCGCCCAGGAATATTGGAAGTGATCATGGACTGGCCAGAAGGCAAATACTTTGGGATATCATCAGAGGAGGAGGTGGGTCGTGCTGAAGAAGCCCCACTGTACAACCAGTTGCCAGAGAATGAAAAGAAATATGCCCTGTTCACTGATGGGTCCTGTCGTATTGTGGGGAAGCATCGGAGATGGAAGGCTGCTGTATGGAGTCCTACGCGACGAGTTGCAGAAGCTGCTGAGGGAGAAGGTGAATCGAGTCAGTTTGCAGAAGTGAAAGCCATTCAGCTGGCTTTAGACATTGCTGAACGAGAAAAATGGCCAGTTCTCTATCTCTACACCGATTCATGGATGGTAGCAAATGCCCTGTGGGGATGGTTACAGCAATGGAAGCAAAACAACTGGCAGCGTAGGGGCAAACCTATCTGGGCTGCTGCATTGTGGCAAGATATTGCTGCTCGGGTAGAGAACCTGGCTGTGAAAGTACGCCACGTAGATGCTCATGTGCCCAAGAATCGGGCTACTGAAGAACATCAAAACAACCAGCAGGTGGATCAGGCTGCTAAGATTGAAGTAGCTCAGGTGGACCTGGATTGGCAGCATAAAGGTGAATTATTTATAGCCCGATGGGCCCATGACACCTCAGGCCATCAAGGTAGAGATGCAACATACAGATGGGCTCGTGATCGAGGGGTGGACTTGACCATGGACGCTATAGCACAGGTTATTCATGACTGTGAAACATGTGCTGCAATCAAGCAAGCCAAACGGTCAAAGCCTCTTTGGTATGGAGGACGATGGCTGAAATATAAATATGGAGAGGCCTGGCAGATTGATTACATCACACTCCCTCAAACTCGCAATGGCAAGCGCCACGTACTTACAATGGTGGAAGCAACCACCGGATGGCTGGAAACATATCCTGTGCCTCATGCTACCGCCCGGAACACCATCCTGGGCCTTGAAAAGCAAGTCCTATGGCGACATGGCACCCCAGAAAGAATAGAATCAGACAATGGGACTCACTTCCGAAACAACCTTATAGACACTTGGGCCAAAGAACATGGTATTGAATGGGTGTATCACATCCCCTATCATGCACCAGCCTCCGGGAAAGTTGAACGATACAATGGCCTGTTAAAGACTACCTTGAAAGCAATGGGCGCTGGGACGTTCAAAAACTGGGATACGCATTTGGCAAAGGCCACCTGGTTAGTCAATACTAGGGGATCTACCAACCGAGCTGGACCTGCCCAATCAAACCTGTTACGTACTGTAGATGGGGATAAAGTTCCTGTAGTGCATGTAAAAAATATGCTGGGTAAAACAGTCTGGGCTACTCCTGCCTCAGGAAAAGGCAAACCTATTCGTGGAATTGTTTTCGCTCAGGGACCTGGATATACTTGGTGGGTAATGCAAAAGAACGGAGAGGTCCGGTGTGTACCTCAAGGAGATTTAATACTGGGTGAGAATAGCCCATGAACTGAATTGCACCATGTTAAATAGTATATTATACTGTATATTATCACTACCATGATTACTATAGGTGACTAATTAGAATGTATGGAAAAGAGTGTAACCTGAGCATGACATAAATGGTATGGAATAAGGGGTGGATAGATGTCCTGGTTTCAGTTAGCACAGAATTAATTTTCTTCCTAGTAGCTGGTGGAATGCTGTGTTTTGGCTTAGAATGAGAAGAGTGCTGATAACACCCCGATGCTTTAATTGTTGCAGAGCAGTGCTTATACTAAGCCAAGGACATCTCAGCCTTTGCTCTGTCCTGCCAACGGGCAGGCTGGGGGGTGCAGTAAGAGCTGGGAGGGGACAGACCCAGGACAGGTGACCCAAACTAGCCAAAGGGGTATTCCATACCATCTGACGTCATGCTAAACAATATATAGGGGTGGCTAGCCGGGGGGAGGGGGCCGGACTGCTCGGGGTTAGGCTGGGCATCGGTCAGCGGGTGGTGAGCAATTGCATTGTGCATCACTTGTTTGTACATACTATTATTACTTTCGTATTATCACCATTGTATCATCATTATTATTATTATTATTATTATTTTCCTGTCTTATTAAACTGTCTTTATCTCAACTCACGGGCTTCACTTTCCATTTCTCTCCCCCGTCCCAGAGAGGGAGGGGGGAGGGTGAGCGAACGGCTGCGTGGTGTTTAGCTGCCAGCCGGGTTAAACCACGACAACTACATGTTCGGGTATTGTATGTTCATAAATGTCATGGGTTTGGCTGAGGTAATTTTCCGTATAGAGGCTTGTATGATGCTATGTTTAGGATTTGTGATGAAAATAGTGGTGATAACACACCGATGGTTTTAGCTGCTGCGGAACAGCCCTTACCTCATCCTGCCCTGCTTGTGAGGAGGCTGGGAGTGCACCAGGAGCTGAGAGGGGACACAGCCAGGGCAGCTGGCCCAGGCTGGCCAAAGGGATGTCCCACACCAGGGGAAGTGTCGTGTTCAGCAATAAAACAGTGGTAAAGAAGGAGGGGAGGGAGGACCATTGGGTGTGATGGCATTTGTCTTCCCAAGGAACCATTACCCATAATGAATCCTGCTGTCCTGGAAGTGGCTGAACATCTGCTTGCTGATGGGAAATGACAAGTTATTTCCTTGTTTTGCCTTGCTCGTGTATCCAGCTTTTGCTTGGCCTAGTAAGCTGCCTGTATCTCAGCCCATGAGTTCTTGCACTTTTACCTTTCTGATTCTCTCGTCTGTCCCACTTGGGGAAAGTGAGCAAGTGGCTGTGTGGTGCTGAGCTGCCTGTGAGGGCTAAACCACAACGAAGTTCTTTGGATTAAAGTGGGTGAAATAAACTACCTAATACAAATTCCGTGATTTGCCTTGACATACCTTCCTGATTCACTGGCATTTTACACAAGTGCAGGAAAACAATGACACACATTGCAGATTGTTCATGAAGGTTAACAATCATCGTGTCAAAGCTGTAGTTTTTAAAGCTAAATAAACTTTGGTGGTAGATAGGGAATAATATCAGATTTTAAGGTTATTTCTTTTTATCTTTTCGGGTCATGTTTTTTATTTCTTTGTGTTATGGATCTCTTTCCTGTATCTTGTAATGCAACCTAGTCAGATAGGCACTAGGAATGGAGTATGGGTTTATTTTCATCCACACTCACTCCTGTACAAATCATATTTAACTTCAATTTTCTGTACATGGTAACAAAAATTAAAAGATCCCCTAAATAGTCTTCAATTAGTGTCCTATTTGCTGCTATCTCACATTAAATAAATAAATAAATAGCTGTAGTTAATGCAAAGAGGAAAGAAAAACAAAGCACATAAACAAGATCCAAAGTGCTTAAACTATGTCCTTCATTTTGGTTTGTTTCTTACTGATTTTATTGCTGTCCTCAGAATAATTCTGCTTTCCATTATGCAGTTTCCTTATGCCAGTTTTTCACAATTAATAACCAGGTAAGAAACTGGCAATTTTGTATCTTTGTTGTTGTCACTACCAGTTTCTTTTAAACAAAATGCCTCTTTTTGGCCAAGCAAGGTACAGGATGGATACCCAATATACACAATATACAATACACAATACCCAAAACTGTAAACAAAGATTCTGATTAAAAAAAAAAAGCTAGGACTGTAGATAATGTATGTAAGTTTGAGAATTTAAGAAAGAAGCAGTCATTAGCCTGGGCTAGCTTCTTGTATTGCAGAAAATCAGACCATTTCACACACTTTGCCTCATACTGAGCCATACTTTTAATCTGATTTAAAGTAGTCTTTTAGAAGGCATCCAGTCGTGACATGGAGGCATCTGGAGATAGAGAACCTGCATGTTCTGTAAGCTACCCTGTCTGTTTAAACATTTACATTGAATTTCAATCACTTTTTTTTTAATTATTTTTCTTTTTTTGAGTTTGGCTATTGCTTTTTTAATGTGTTGTTCTCTTCCTTTATGAGATTAGCACATTTAATATAATATTTTATTTCTTTGATAGTAATCAAGTTATGTCTCGTTCTTCTTTCTTAGAGACCGAACGAACTGCACTCTGAAGCATGACAAAGGGGATGAAATGTACAGTGTGAAGATGACACAGAGGTATCCAGTACTGAGAAGGAGAGGGAGAGCCATGTGGTGCGTGTGGGGGGTGCTGGTGGTGGGGGAAAGATGTGACAAAAACTTCAGAAGGTAATCGTGGGTGTTAGGAACAGAAAGACAACTGCCTATACCCCTGTGAGGTGCATACACAGTGTTTGGTTCACAATGGTTTCTCTGTGGAAGGGCAAGAAGCATAGCTCTGGGGAGATGCCCAGTGTTATAGATTAATTAACCCTGGATGGAAGTCTTAATGGCAGGTAAAAGCAAGGCCTTAGGTCTTGCTTTACTACAGTGGTAAATAATGGAAAAACAGAATGAACAAAATGGGAGAGATTAAGATAAAGCACTGAAGAATTTAAAAGACAAGTCACTGAAGCATTTCAGAAGCCCAGCTCCCTGACAGGTGCTAATAATTATGGGATGAGAGAGGCTAACAGTGATCTTTAATCACCAGTCGGACCACTGATGGCTGTTAAACAAATGACCCCAGTTAGTAAGGGAAACACCACGTCTGGGAGTCAATGGAGTCAAAAAGAGGGTTTAAATTTATTTAGCTCTCAGTAGCATGACTGGAGAAAGGTAGTTAAGTATGACTTATGGCTTCTTTCCACGTACTGCTGCCTGTAGCAGCAGATATTTTAATAAACTTCACTAGGAAGAAAATAAAATGGATTTTGTGAAAATACCTGAGGTGTTTTGAAGATACTGGAATCCAAGGAAATATATTTTATGGCAAATATCCCTGTAATGCAAAGAAGCAGGGGATTTGTAAGTATGTAATGAATATAGAACAGGCTTGAGGAAATAAGGTTGGTGAATCTAAGCAAACTGTGTGCCTTGAAATATAAAACAAGCGAAGTATATTTCTTCCATACAACAGCAAGCTGTAGTATGCATTTATTAGCTGTAGAATAACTGAACTCCCCATCATGTTAAGTGCCAACCCCCTGAAGGAATGAAACGTTTTGATTGAAAAGAAATGGGCCCTTCACACAGCACAACCAAACCCATTAACAGCCAGTTTGCTCTCCTGCGGGCAGTTTTTCAGCTCTTGGTCAGGGCAGCAGGGACTTTAACTCCTGGAAGTTGTAGAAAAGAGCACTCTCAGTCTGCTGTTCTCCCAGCCAAATCTGTATTGACGTAACTGGGATTTTTCTAGGAAAGCTCAACATTTAAACATCTCTGTGTTGTTCTTAGGGAGAGAAATCCTCAGCTAACTACTGCTGTCTTTACCCATTTTTTCCCTTGGTAAACTTGAGCAGCTTCAGTGACAAGTGTTGCTGTTGTTTTTATGATGGACCTCGTCTTACTGCTCTGGGGACCTGGAAGATCACCTGGCCTGGGCAAGAGGAAATAAAGTTAGACTGTTGCTGCAAGCTCCACTGGAGCCCTTATGGGAGGAAAATGTCCCTTTCTCTTAACAGAAATCTAACATAAGCACATGAACAGGTGCTTGTGACAAGACACCAGCTCTGAGTCTTCACTGTGCTTCCTGGGCTCTTCTTGGGCTGGGGAGTGAGGCTGGTCTTGTAAATGCCCTTTGTGTCCTCGAGGGACTGCCTGGGATTTTTGCCTTTCTATTCAATCCCAACATTATGAGTCATTAGGATTTCCTCACTGTCTTTTCTCTCCTTCTCTGAGTGGCCAAGCCAGTTCTTTATCTCCCCACCCTGATGGTAGCCCTTACTGATTTGAGTCTTTTAGTCAGGAGCACATAGCTGGGTTGGGATCTCCATGACCTGCTAATCAGGCTGCCATCACTACACTCTGCTCCTACAGCCCTTCTGTTCCTGCTGCTCCCACATCCAGACCTATCTCTGTTCATGCCAGCGTTAACATTTGTGTTGCAATTCTCTAAAATACTGGGCAGAGATATTCAGTGACCTATGTCCTCACCGCTACCGTCCTGGATTATTATGAAGTGAAATGAAAGTTCAGATCCAATCTTACCCAGCCGTGCAATTTCTAACAACTCACAATGTATCATTCAGTGTCTGTCTTTGAAAAAATCAAGTTGTTAATGATTTGAAATGAAGAATACTTCAGGAAAAATGTTAAGCTGCAATGAATGCATATAGTGGGAGGAAGCAGAAAATGTCTGGGTTCAGTGAACCACTTCATTTACATGTTTGCTCTGTTACATGTTATGGTGATAATGCAAAATAGCTTGGGCTTGATATTTTCCATGATTATTCTTATCTCAGGCAGATGGATGCATCTTTTCAGGGTATTTAGAGCTGTTTGGTTTTGTTGTTTTTCAGATTTTGAAACAGAGATTAATGTAGTTTTCTCTAAGTTTTCTCAGCCAGAAAAACATGCACTGCAGTGCATAACTGGTACAGATGCTTAGCTATCTGAACAGAACTTACAGAGCAAAAGCTGCAGCCTTGATCATTAAGGATTTTTATGTAAATATAATGTCGGTACATAAAGAAAAATCAATTCAAACTTTTAAGGGTCCATGAGTTAAACAAATCAAGTAAACTCAATAGTTTAGCCATATAAAAATCTAGGTAGTAAAGAAATATTTGGATGTTTTATCTGGTGTAATTTCTATATGCATTTACATATTTATAGCTACTCTACTAGTATTTCTTCCTGTAATGCTACTGTGCTATAACAGAAAATAGCTTCTAAAATGTAATACCATACAGCCTCTATGGCCACGGCTGAATGTTCTCTCAGTAGCAGTGTGAGATGTTTGACATTAGTTTAGAATGCAGTGTCATTTCCCAGGAGTTATGGGTTAATTCTGAAAAAAATTAAATAACCCTCAGATGCATGTTGTATAAATGGTTCTTCACTCATCCATATTCAAAACAAGACTTTTAAAAGAGGCTCCTTGTAGCTCATATCTGCAAGTGTGATCTCAGGGAAAAATAATTGCATTCAAAATTGCAGTTACACAGCTACAGGGAAAAGTTTAAAAAGTCTGCCTCTTTAAACAAATCATCTTGCATTTGAAATTTATTTTCAGCCTCCTAGGTGGTTATCTTTGTCAATGTTTCAGGAAGCAAAATAATATATATGAGCCAATAGGCACTGGATAATAGAGGCCTCCTGTAAAGACAAACTGCTGTGTATGTAAACATCTCAGCAGTGCCAATATAAGTGGAAGTGTTCTGAAAAGCATTTTTATTGTATGCCAGACAGTCTCAGATAATTATTTTCTAAATTTTCATAAGGAATAATATTATTCCATTTCATGGGATTTAAGCATCCACTTTATTTTTTGTTAAATATGTTTTCTTGCAAAGCTGTACTGCACCTCTAGGTACTCTTGGAAAACAGTAGAGATGTCTTAAATTCCCTTAAAATCAAGAACTTCTTGAACATCTACATCACCACAGAAAAATGCAAGAATTCACAAAATATTCTCGTTTTACAAGAGCAAATACATAATTCATTTTGAACAAAGAGCAGAAATTAACAAACCCATATTTTTTAGATGAAAATAAATGGAATTCATTTGTTTGGATGTACAGGTCCCTCAGGTGTTCAATATGAACAATATTAACACCTTTGTTTAGATGGATTTCCTTCTTTTCTCTTCTGAAGACTCTGGGCCAGATTCTTTAATCCCAGAGGGAAAAAAAAAAAAAAAGTAAAAAAAAAAAAGTGCATCTGACACCTTTTTTTCCTTCTATACTTTTTTTTTTTTTTTTTTTTCTCCAGAAGACAGACTCAGCATTGTAAGTCCCATGCTAGAATTTAACACTCTTTTAGATTAGTTTTCCGTACTTTAGCCCATTTGTGTTCCCCAACATCTGTTTGGGAGTGCATCAGTCTGACAATGCAGAGCAAGCTCTTCATATTTGCATGGCATGAGTAATACAGTAAAAATAGATGTATGAAGTAGAAATGGCCTGTGTGTAGAATCGTGGATACAAATCTCAGAACTGCATCCCAGATCTGATGACAGAGAAACAGTCTTGCTGCAGGTCCAACGGCTGGAGTGTGAGTCCTGTGAGTTGTCCCCCAGGCCAGATCTGCGGTCACTGCCTCTGTCTCCTTCTGTTCCTGCAACATGCTTGGAAATGCATTTGTCATGATATGGAGAGAGCGGTGGTAACTGAAGGTAAGAACCAGGACGAGGTGTCAGCAGCTTCTATTTTACTGAATAAGGTTGTGTATATGTGGTGGTTTTACTCAGGTGGGCAGCTGAGCTCCACCACAACCCCTCCCCTTGCCAAGCAATCTGATCTTTCTGTCTTGTGTTGGAAAAATAAATAAATAAATAAATAAATAAATAAATAAATAAAAGGAAATTCACAACCACAAACTTGAGACTTCACATCTTCAAAGAATAAGAAAAATCTCTTGGTAGCTGTTCCTTTTGGCTTATTGTTTACTGTTCATGTAAGCAATAATTATTTTTGTTGATGAACGTGATTTTATCACAAAAGCTCAACCATGCATACTTTAAACATAGATTAATGCCAAGTGCAACTTTAGTCTGATTTAGGGCAGGTAATTGCATAGTTACAGCAATATAGTCCCCAAAGTAAGTATTCTAAGCTTGAAAGAAATTGAAAAATGTAGAATGGCATCTCAAGACAAAATCAAAATTTTTTTGTATTTCTGTTTGTACAATGCATGAGGAAGAAAGAGGAAACCTGGTGGTATGATAAAGCTGTGAAAGGTTACATTAGGTATCATATTACTGCTCTTTGTCCTTGGATAACTGAAACATATTTTTCAATTCAACTACACTTTTTATTTTATAATTTTGTAACATAATCATTGTATTCAATTGATAATGATACTTCTCCACCCTATATTAACACCTGTCATTTGTAAATTTTACATAATTTGAGCCCATTTTTTAGTACCTGGACCAAATACCATAAGTTGGTCAAAGAGAAATGGAATAGCAAAAAAAAAAGTGCACAGCGTATTTTTCTTTCTTTTGAATAAAAGTTTAATAACCAGATTGTTAACTGTGTTGTTCAAACACTGCACAATCTGTTTAAATATTGAAGTTTTTATTCCGCTAACACTAGTTTTCTATATTAAGGTAACTCTTATGAAAGACTTGACATCTCTTTATTACATACAGTTTTCAATAAAAGTGCTTTAAAGACTGTAATAATGGTAACAGCTTCATATATACATTTTCTGCCATTGTAAAAGAAAGAATTTTAGATGAAAAATCCCTTTTTAATAAAAAAATTAAGTCCTTATACCCTGGAATGATAAAAACATTCAATGAAGCTCTTTTCTGATAGCACCCTGAAGAATTCTTTTTTTAGTATATTGGAACGTAGTGGAAAATCTTTTCTTAGCCTTTAGTTGAGTAATATCACTATGCACTGTAATTATAGTAATTTCCTGATGTGTTCTTTGATTTTGAAGCTATGTGTTCTTATTGCCTTTTGGCAATATTTTCAGTTCAGAATAATAGGTTAAGGACATAATAATAGAGATATCCACTTACACAGGCCATCTCTAGAGATTTCTGTTTGAACCATAGACTCTCTCTCTGCATAGGTTTTATCTGCTTTGCAAGTTCTTTGAGACCAAATAGAAACAACTGTGACTTGCCACTGTATGACCACCTATCCTATCAGGAACACTGCTTGCAAAATGTCCATTCTTTTCTAGTCCATGGGATTGTGAGAATTGTTTTCCAAGAGTGGATCGAACATTAATGGTGATGTCTATAAACAACCCAAAACAGCACTCTGAGGGGAGTGTAAATAAATCTGGAGCTCATTAAATGTTACAACCTGCTAATACTGGAGGACTGTCAATGACATTGCTCTATTCATGAGTCCAGTCTGTCAGCTGTACTTAGGAGGCCCTGAGGCAGGGCTACAAATATCTTGCACAAGATTTACTACGCGACTGTACAGCACAAGGTTCTAAGAGAAATGCATCTAAATACAAAAGAATCATTTAAGACACTGGATGAGACAGCATCTTTCAAGAAGGAGATGGCCAAAACTCATGTGCTTCTCTTACTGATAGCATTGGCTTAAGTTCCAATGTCCATCCACAGAAGGAAAATGATCCTTAGCAGAAAATATGAGCCGCCATATAGACTATGATTCTTATTCATGAACAGAAAACACAGGTAGCAGCCAAACTTTCCACATGTACTGTTTAGAGGTTTTTATGCCAGTACACATGGAACACTCAGGGTTTACCCAATTACCAAGAAATGAACAGTTATTTATTGGTTATTTACCCTCACTGAAGATGTAAGGATATCAATCTCACAGAGATTGAAAGTTCAAAATTAAGGGTGGTTTAACTCATTCTGTAATTTTGACTGACAGTGCTTGTGACTTGGGCTAAGAAATCTCTAGATTCAGAAATGTTACTGCAGGTGCTATTCCCTTGTTTGGGTAAGATGTAAATGTGATAGAAAGTTGACAGAAAATGTAATCATAATTTATATAAACCTAACAGGTTTATACAATTTCAGATTGTCAGATTTTGTCTGAACAAAGGTTCTGACAAAGGTACGTCTGAAAGCCTATGGTGGGCATCAGTAAAAGGACTGAAAAAGAAATTAAATGAGTAGGATGCTAGTTTGCAGGATGTCTGTTTCACTGCTTGAATAAGGTCTTCAGCAGTATGAAAAAAGGGAAGGAAATACCCAAGATATATGACCATCACCCATGTCTTGCAGAGCTGATACAGTGAATAGACAGAGAGAATTGGAGTATTGTGCCATAGTTATATCAGTTCTTTCTATTCTGGAGTATTTATTGTCTATGCCTGTAAACACAGTTTCTGTGAATATCAGGAGTAAACATCATACATCTTTTAACATTTCTCTGGCTATGTGTTCCTCATCTTAAGTCTCTGGTTAAAACTTTTGGTTGCTAAAGTGCTAGGAATATCTTGCAACAGCTGAAACCCACTAGAACCAGGTAGCCTTGAACAAAGGAGGTTTTAATTAATGAGATCTCTGACAAATGAGTATTAAAATAAGCCCAACTCATTGACATAATATCCATAGCTAGGAGATATATCATTATTTTTAAAAGCCTTTGTGTCTTGTTTCTAGTCCTTCTACTAGGTTGTGCTCATGCCTGAGAAAACTGACTGCAATTTGTAAAACCTTCAGACACTGAAACAAGCACCACAGGGAGGGAAAAATAAATAAATAAATAAGAGGAAATTAATAACTCTGCCTGCAGAAAGTGGTTTGAATACAGCATGGAATATGTGAAGAACACCAACGAGACAGAGAAGAAATTTTAAAATACTGAAATGCTGTATATGAAGCAAACAGAATGCCTTGTGCTTAAATGGGAAGGGGCCCCCTATAAAGCAAATGTGATCTTGTATTTGTCAGCTACATTCCTAAAGGCAGCCTCAATTTTTGCATTTTCTGACTGTTGAATACTTCTCAACCTTTATAGCATTCTTTTAACTTAAGAGTTTCTTTACTTTTCGTTCAATAATATTTAAAGTGCAGTTATTTAAAGAAGCTTGAATAAAGTTGTGCCTAAAGGTCAACTAATATCAACTAATAAAATGGTTCAGAATATAAAATATTATTTTTTCATATCATCTGTTATTTATGGTATTTTTCAGAACCAGCAGTAAATTAGTGATATTGAAATATCCTTGCAGGATGGTTATTTAAAGAAGAATAAAATATACCTTGGTATGACTGGAGATGTAAAAATCAGCCAAAAGGTAGAGCCATCAAAGTATTTCTACAGATACAATTCTGTGTGAAATATGAGTCCTCTGTACTACCGATAAGCTGTTCTTTTGGGCTCTGAATATGCCTGAAATCTAATGTGCCCTGAGTCTATCTCTGGACTCACACAGAAGCACCCAGCTGGTTTTGACTGTGTGCTGACACACAGCTCATGTACACCCTTCAAAGAGTATGGAAACTAGCAACCCTTCCAGACATTCCCTCTCATTGGTGTCCCCTAGCTGCCTTGAAACACCATGATGGGGATACTCGATGGAAAACAGAAGCTGCCTTGGAGTGCCTACAGTAGTCTGTTTTCCAAGAGCTTTTGCTCAGGGTAGAGACTGAAGTTCAACACCCTTCCCTGCTCCTATGTGGAGTGGACTTTCCACTGGAGTGAAAAATCCTCCTACTCCTGAAAAAGCTTTAACTGAAGCTTTATATACATATCCAAAAAAGCATGTATATGTGTATACATACCTGTATATATATAAATATATATACATATTGTAGTCAAGTTCTTGTGTATTTTCCCAAATGCATGACTAGATTCCTTAATGTTCAACTCATGATCAAATCCTCTCCTCCAAATGAAATCTTTTTCTTCAGAACTGTGACCCAGTCCCATCCAGCATGTTCACATGGCTTTACTGAACACCCAGTATACTATTCTTAAGTTCACACAATCATCTTAAACTCTAGCCCTGTTCCGTGTACTTACATTGCTCCCACTTCAGTGTCATCTGCAGATTTCATTCTGCTGTACAAGTTCTTAGCAGATACATTGAGTAATACTCATCTCATGAGAGACCTCTACTAAGCTCATTGGTGCATCACCTATTTTGACAAAGAGCCATTAATTACCACTTCTAGTGTTTTTCAAATACTCCAGGTTTACTTTCACTCATCAGAAGCTGAATCTGACAATTTTTCCCTAATTTGCTTTCAGGAATATCATATAAAGCTGTCAAATTTTGCTAAAGTCAGAATATGACATCTTTTACTTTTTCTTTATCCACAAAGCCTATTATTCTGTCAAGTAGCTCTTAAACCAAATTTACTGTTTCTAAACTGGCTGCTTTATATCTTCTTGTCATCATCTAGGTGCCTACAAATTACAGCTTGTGAAAGGTGCGACACTCTCCCTCATCACCTCCATTGTATTCACAGCATTTGGTCTTTATTATCAGGTCTACAGTTTCTATGCTGTAAATAATTCAAGGACTACTCCTTGGCTACATGTAGCAAGTAAACCTATTGCAAGTCTATGTACCTAATGAGGTAGCATAGAGAATCTGCAGTTTTTGTTTATCTTTTTGACAATTTTTCATTGAGCTAACTTGAAGCAAACAGAAGTGCATCTCTACTTAAATATTTGATCAAATGTAGACACACCCAAACCTGCAGTACCCAGGAATGGATAACTGGCGACTCTCCAGTCTGTTCCTCCTACTGCTGTCTATTCTGACAATAAAAACATGTTTCTCTGAAATCCAAGTGTGCCAGTGTTATATTAGGACACCAATTTGTGCACAATTTTGGTAGACAACTCTTGGTGTTACAGTCTACATGTAAGTCTTAGACTAATTACAGTCTAAGTACATAAAAATAGGTAGATACAGAGCAACAAAGACAAGGAAAAATTACCTGAAAATGATAGGATGTAATGTAAAGATTATTATCATTAAAAATTAAAAGTAGAGGCGTGTTGCAGCATAAGATGACTGATGGTGATGGTAGTAGCTGTCATTGCAAAATAGTAGTAATTGGTGGTTCTAAAGGGAAAAGCTTAAAAGGAAAGAAGCAAACGGGTAATATTTATTGTTCTGGAAAACAAGTAAGCAATATGAAATGCAATGAAAAGCATAACATAATCAGAACAATGCTGAGAAATGATCTCAGCAGTAATATGGGCATGCTGAAAATACTTGAACAAAGCAAGGCTGCATTTGGCAAGATCAGCAGTAATCACATTTCTTCAGTGTTGCAGTAATCAACATTGACATGCTAAGAACTGAGATGAGGATCTGACTTGTGTTGACACAAAAGTCATGCAAAAGAATCAGCAAAGTCAAGTTTAAACCCAGATTAAATATAAAGACATAAAAATTGAATGTGGGGCATGTAACCAGCGTATAAAAACAGGGGAGGGAAGGCAAGAACCAGTCAAGCGTAAAATAAGAAGGAAGGATAAAGGGGGGAAGGGGAAAAGATAAAAGGGGGAGACTCACACTTTAGCATTTCTTTTGGGATGATCTTTAACCCCAGAGATAGGAACAGGAAAACCTTAAATACATTCTCCATTCCTAGGGCATTTTATTCAGATGTAATGTAATGACATTTTTGCATATCATATGACATGGTCCTCTGAGGGGAGATGGACTCAGCTGAGACTAGACAAGGTTGCTGCTGAGCAACAAAACCAGCTTATTGAGGTATGTCAGCAGCAAGAGGAAAATGTTAGCTAGCTGCTGAATGGGGCAACCCATTGAGGATTTGGAAAAGACTGAGGTATTCAGTGCATTCTTTGCCTCAGTTTTTACTGGCAAAGTCTACTTTCATGCCTCCCAGGTCTCCATGATTTGTGGCAGTGTAGGGGGAAGAGCAGTACCAACTAGAGCAGGGGAGTATTGAGTTAGAGGACAGTTAGAGTAAAGTGCATGTGCAGATATGAGGAACCTTGGGGAGCTGGCCAATATTATTCTGAGGCCACTTTGTTATCTTTGGAACTGATAGTAAACAGGTTGCTGAAGTCTCCAACAACAGATCAAAGAACAATTTATGCTTGTCTTTGAGAAAGCCAGGAAGGAGGATCCACAGAACATTAGCTGGTCACCATAGCTTGGAGTCTGGGAACACTGTAAAGCAAGTCCTCCAGGAGGATGTGTCCAGCACATGAAGGTGACTGGGAATAGCCAGCTCATATTTACCAATGGGAAATCATGTATGACCAACCTGAGTGCTTCCTTTGATGAGATTATGGGTTCAGTGAACAAGAGCATCATGATTGATGCCTTTTATCTTGACTTTTGACAGTCCCACAGCTTCCTTTCAGACAGAATAGGAAGATGTAGACTAGACAAGTATCCTCTGAGATGGATAAAAACCTGCCTGTGAGAATGAGAAATGGCTGTGAGAATGAGAGACTGGCACAGGAGTAAGACCAGTAGAGGACTGGTCTCTTAATAGACGTTCACAGGCTGGAGCACATGATGTGTGAGGAGAGGCTGAGAGAGCTATGTTTCCTTTGTCTGGAGAAGAGGGGAGTAAGCTGGAGTCAAAAGTAGCTGCTGTCTTTAACAAGTCAAAGGGGAAGAGTAAGAGAAAAAGAGTCAAACTTCTCAGAGGTGCTCAAAAACAAAACAAAAAGAAAAGAAGCTATGGGTACAGGTTGCAGTTAGAAAGAAAAAAATACCATAGATAGAGTTACCACTAAGTACTGTAACAGATTTCTCAAAGAGATTGTGGAACTTATCTGGACAAGGCTCTGAGCAACCCTAGATAAAATTGAAGTCAGCCCCACTTTGATCAGAAGTAGGGACCATATGACTTGCAGAGGTCTCTTCCAGAAAGTACAGTTCTAGCATTCTGTACTGAATTTATCACTTCCTCTCAGTGCAGTGCGTTCCTCTAAAGTTCAGGGTTAAATTGAGTTTTGTCTCTGATGAATGAACATGATCAAGCTAGACGTAAATGTAACAAAATGATGGCTTAGTAACAACTGAACTCTCTTCATTTTCTGCTATTTATGTTCTTTTCTACTCAATGCCAGCAGTAGCGCCCAGTCTCTTTGTGTTAATTATTGTTACTCACCAGCTGGGTTCCCAGCTCTTCTGGGAATAAAATGGGTATGTCACGAGAATAGCAAATATTTGTAAATTGCATCACTGTAGTCCTAAAATGGTGTTTCAAGTCTCTAAGATTTGCTCTTAAAAATTAGTTTTGCTGTTTTTCATATTCATCTCATACCTCTCTTAATTAATTTCAAGCCTGATGCTATCATGCATAACTTGAATGGCAAGAAAACGACTTTCTTCTGTGTTTAAAGTCTAAGCGTGCTATATCACAGACCTAGGCAAAACAATAATCAGTATCACTCGATTAAGTGGATGAGACAAAATATCCACCTTTATCTGCATAAGGTCAGACATCTCAAAGCAGGTTTCTCCCTTGGGAGGCTCACTGGGAGGTCAGACCATGCTGTGCTGTGAAGAGATTTATCACTTACCCTTAAGTAAAACAAATTGATTAGTTCCTCCATCTTTGGTATATTTTGTCAGGGCACAAAGGGGACCTGTGAGCTGTGGAGTTTCACACTTGTTGAAGCCTTAAGGCTTCGCTACAGTCCTGGTGTTTTCTGACTCTACTGTTCATTTGAGCTGGTCTCCACGTTCTGGCTGTAGTCAGTTTCCAGAAAAGAAGATGTGGGTATGGCCTCGTTCAGTTCCCCAGATACTGTGCATGAGCCCTGCCTTTCTGAGTGCAGAGTCTGCAGCTAGTCTGCCTTCTCAATAGCTCTTCCTTTTCTGATAGCTGGCGTGTTTACAAGCTTGGCCAGCATAGACACTGCTTTATAAACCAGTTTGTCATGGCCCTCATTGTGTTGCATGTGTCCTTTATGCTATTCAGCGCACAGAAGAATCTAAAAAAATAATGGATCTAATTATTTATTCTGGAGAGTAATTTCTACTGAATGAGAGAGCAGCAATGGCTAATGTGTCCTGCCAGCACTTGGCAAGCTGACCAACCCAGCAAGCTGACTGACCTGCCACATCCCTTTGTTTGTCATCATCTACTGAGCAGATATGTTTTCAAAACCTCTTTCTGAGCTCTTTATAAATCCATCTATTTTCATTTTCCCTTTACATTTTCTCCCTTAACATCTTTAACATCTTTTCTTATTTGCCAAGAAAAAAAAAAAAAAAAAGCCACATTTTTCCCCAGCTGTACTTGAGAAGTTAAATTACAATTTTTTTATTCTTGGGGGGGAGGGGTGTGGAAGGTTATGGGGCATGTGTGTGACATTAAGGGATGAAAGTCTTGTCTCCACTGAACCTTCAGATTTATTTTTCTTAACAATTTCAGAATATATAGATATATAAGAATTTTACTAGTATTATTCTTTAACATAATGACTTATATACTTTAAGTGTGTGATTTATATCACTTTTAATTTGCATCTCTAGAATCAGCATTCCAGTTTTGACACATTTTGTTTATGATTCCGTATATTGTATTTTTATGAGGTTTATTAGCTTGCAAATCCAACAGCTAGCTCATCTAACATCTTATCAACAGTTCACTCAAGTGATTCACATCAGTTCAAATGTCTTTTTTTTTTCTTAATTATGTTAAGCTTCCTGAATCATTATCTTTATCATATTCTTTTAAGCATTCCTACACTCTGCTATGCTTGAAGGATGACACTATGCTATACAAACATGACTGACAATTGTTTGTGTAAACAATGTTTAAAAAAAACTTAAAACCTTAAGTAAGGAATTCTCCTAGTACAGCCATTTCTAATTAAGGAACACATATTTTTCTAACTTGTTGTCCATGTTATAAGGCTGTCATTACCCATTTCATTAAAATAAATAAATAAATAAAGTAATTAAAAAATGTATCTTTGTTCTGAGGTAGTATCACACATTCATTTACAGATGCTAAATTCACACCATAGAGGCATGCGCAATCAAAATGTTAAAGCAAGTTATTGTCATCGAATTATCCTTGCACCCCCTTTGCTGTTCTTAGTTCAATGGATGGATCCATGTCTTGTTACTCCCCTACATGGAAAGACAAATGACTTTTTATTGCAGTCTATGGGGAAAAGTCAAGAAGCAGGAAGCAGTGGCAAAGGATATCACTGATGTTTCCTAACAGAAGAACAGCCTTTGGTGCTCACTAATAATCATCAGCAACTCTTTAGGCAGAATATGGACTCTGAGAGCATCTCCTCAGAGATGATGGACCTCCTGAATCACCCTCAAACACTATGTGTCCTCCAGGGTATTGTAATGAATGCAGTAACATAAAAAATATTGGTGGTTCACTAGAAAGAGGTAGTAAAAAAGAACTTTCAGTGGAGGCACTCTCTGGAAAAGTAATTTATTTTCCTGTGTATCTACTAGCCTGGCACATATGTGCTTAAGTGACAAGTTTGCTTGGTTCCTACAGAAACGGTTTCTGGTTATCATTATTTTCATAATACCTCCTTCTAGTGGTTAGTTGAAAGTGCTATCCATTCTACTAAGATTTCAAAATCATTACAGTCATTTTTCAGAACAAGGAAATCCATTTTCTATTACCAAAAGGTGTTAGCCTCATGTGTTTCTGAAAGAGCACGATTGTGGTGGTGGCTAATGGTGAGTGAGTAATTGACCAGAGAAAATTTCTCTATCCACTTTGGCATGATAAAAAGCTAGTGCTGTTCAAAGGAAATATTAAGGACTTTCCCTTTGTACAGAGAACTCATTCTTTGAACAGGTGGTAAATGCAAATAATTCCATGCCATTTCATCGAATAATAATAAAAAAGTAATAATATAAATGACAGAAAGTAGAAGAATAACAAAGAAGTTAAAAAAACATACTGTGTAAAATTTATAAATCATTTCTTACCTGGATAGAGCCCCTGACATAAGAGGTAATAGTCTGCTTCTGAAGGGAAATTGGTCTTACAGTTAATATCAAACCCTTATGAATTAAAACTAAACAACTTTTTAATATCCTATTGACCCCTCCTGCATATGACCTGTTATGGCTTGAACTCTTCCTGTTGCCGCATGTTGGGCTGTGCTGCAAAGCAGCATTGGTACAGCCCTCTAAGGTGCTTGGGGGCAGTGGGTGCTGAGGGGAAAATCTCACAGAAAGTCTTTTGAGTCTCTGTGAAATGCTGCATGCAGTGCTGCCATGCTTTGATGAAGCTCAGTTACATACACTTGGTTTTCATTGCTCTTGTCTTTCCACTTCCATTCTTGCTTGCCTGGTAGAGACAGCAGTAGATAAAGGTCATATTTCAGATTAACACATGTCCTCTAATGTGATTGTTGAAATTAATCTTGGTACACTTGTTTTACAGTTATTAAAAGAGGAAGGAACACATGGCCCTCTAACATGAAAAGCATTTCTAGAGACCACAAGTAGGGCAGTCACAAAGTTGCTAAGTAGCAGCAAATCTCACTTGTTCAGCCTCTTCATATAGTGATTTTTTATTTATTTATTTTCATTTTGTGTTTTGCAATTCATGACTCAGTTTCCAAGGTTGAGAGTACTGTTCTTTTCCTTTACTTAGCAATTGAGCATAACAAAGCACAGATGAGATACTCTATTGCAACATAAATCAGGTTCCCTAAATTGTAGCAAAACATAGTGCTGCAATTTAGTATTGAATAAGTGCTGAAGTCCAAAGAAATCACAATCAATTAGCAGAGAATAACATATTCTTGCAAGGTTGTGAATCTCAGTGGTTAAGTAGGAAGAAACACTGAGAGATTTAAATACCTTTGAGAAGGATTTTGATAACTCATTAAACACAAAGGACAGTATAGCAGGAGTGAAAACTGCAAGTAAGTTCCCAAATGTAAGCCAGAAGAGAAGAACAACAAATACCCAAGCTGCCACTGAATATAAAGCAGAAAGTCTGATTTCAGTCATCTGGCAGACAGGAGAGCTCAAACAATATATAATTTAATAAAAGCTACTTATTCTGCAGAATATGACAGAAGGCATACAGGGCAGCTACCAGCCCTGTGCAACAAGCCCTGGCTCAGGGACAAGAATCCCAATGCACAGGGCACAGGCACACTTCTCTGCTGAGCACTTCTCTGCTTCTATGTGTCCAGTAGGAGGCAAAGGGAGTATAACCAAGGTCATCTTCCTACTGAAACAATCACACCCCTCCTACCCATGTTCACCAGCGAAGCATTTTGTTATTCCTGAGATAGTTCCTTTCATTAACATGCCATGGGGTTGATTTAGCCGGATAAGACACCTACTTTAGAGCTCCATTTTTGGTTCTCTGGTGAAGCACTTAACTCAATGCTGCTTCTTCAAACAGTGGCAGGTGGATTTTTGAAGGACTTAAGGGGGGCATCCTTTCTCCTGTAGTTGGGTTTGGGGTCTGAGCTAGAAAGAGGTGAAATACCGGCTCCATTAAAAATCAATGTAAAAGCTTCCCATTAACATACAGGATTCAGGCTACTATTCATGTGTTGTATTTTCAACCTGTTTCTGACTTGCTTGTGTAACTTATTTCCTCTTTGCCTCACTTATCCCACGCAGAATCAGAGAAAATAGTCCTTGAAACATTTTGGGGAGCTTTTATCCCTTTATAAGAAAAGGGCTATATTATTACTAAGAATTTTTGTTCTTTTCTTAAGGCCACAGTGATTGTTAAGAAAGTTATTTATCAATAGGGCTTACTCTTGAAGGCCAGTGCTATAGCACTACCAATAGATATTCATCAAACAGCTGCATTGTTTTTATTGCAGATCATGTGCAAAAGCTGAGATCTTAAATGCTTGAATAATGGATACATATTTTACTTTTTGCTGTTTGTCATTGTTGTTGTTAGGATTTGCCTTACTGTCTCGTTCTCTGAACAAATTCAACATCGTTTTTTGCCAAAATTTTAGCCAACATTAAAAACTTGCTAGACGGCCACCTCGTGTTTTGACATCTCACATGATTCGTATAATTCTGTATTAATTTAATCAAGGTCATGTTTGTACAAATAGTAAAAACTGCCTCTGATAGCAGATTTTCTGATTGGGGGATTTTTGTCATTTGAATGCACATCAGACAGATAAGAACAATTTTCTTTTTCCACTTCTAGTTTTCTTTGTAATGTTTGATCCAGAAAACATCTGAAACTGACTTTTAAATTAGGTACAGTTTGATTGTTCATGCTATTGCTAGGATTATGCAAACACTCACATTAAAAAAATGATAAATTAACTTGAACAAAATGTTTTGTGCCTTCTTCCTCAGCAAAGACAAAGATCTTGATTTTTGCTGTCTTCCATAGTGGATTATAAGTAAAGATGGCCCAGTCTGGGGAGACTCTAATCAAAATGGTGGCAGAACTCTGTCTATAAACCTCTATCTAATAAAACAGAGATGTAGTGCAGTATACAGAAATTAGCATGCTCATGAGCTGTAGAAATGCTTATCATTGACATCTGAAGTGCTGGTGCATGAAGCTGGAGCTTCTCTTCAGCCTTTCCTGTACCCTGTGTAGCAGTGTAAGTTTTTGCTTTTAAGATGGTGAAGGCATTTACATGGGCCCTGAGTCCAAAATGTGTATTTACTCCCAAAGAAAACAGAAAACTGAACCCCAGACAAGTTCAATGTGCCATGGCGGGCATGACATGGAGTGAAGGAGCCTTCTCTATTATCCAGGGGAGCCGTGATCCCCAGTCTGCTCCTTGCCACCACAGCAGTATGTGCTGTGTACCAGCTGCATACCTGGCTCTGGATTTTGATTGAAGGAATTGCACAGGGGCCCATGAATAGGGAGTATTTTCATAAAAAAGCTCATCTGGAGCTCAATCTGGCTACTGCCGTTAAAGATAACAAAAAACGTTTCTATAAATACATCAACACAAAAAGGAGGACTAAGGAGAATCTCCATCCTTTACTGGATGCGGGGGGAAACTTAGTTACAAGAGATGAGGAAAAGGCGGAGGTGCTCAATGCCTTCTTTGCCTCAGTCTTTAGCGGCAATACCGGTTGTTCTCTGGATACTCAGTACCCTGAGCTGGTGGAAGGGGATGGGGAGCAGGATGTGGCCCTCATTATCCATGAAGAACTGGTTGGTGACCTACTACGGCACTTAGATGTGCACAAGTCGATGGGGCCAGATGGGATCCACCCAAGGGTACTGAGGGAACTGGCAGAGGAGCTGGCCAAGCCGCTGTCCATCATTTATCAACAGTCCTGGCTATCGGGGGAGGTCCCAATCGACTGGCGGCTAGCAAACGTGACGCCCATCTACAAGAAGGGCCGGAGGGCTGACCCAGGAAACTACAGGCCTGTCAGTTTGACCTCAGTGCCAGGAAAGCTCATGGAGCAGATCCTCCTGAGAGTCATCATGCAGCACTTGAAGGGGAAGCAGGCGATCAGGCCCAGTCAGCATGGCTTTACGAAAGGCAGGTCATGCCTGACGAACCTGATCTCCTTCTATGACAGAGTGACGCGCTGGGTGGATGAGGGAAAGGCTGTGGATGTGGTCTACCTTGACTTCAGCAAGGCTTTTGACACCGTCTCCCACAGCATTCTCCTCAAGAAACTGGCTGCTCTTGGCTTGGACTGGCGCACGCTTCGTTGGGTTAGAAACTGGCTGGATAGCCGGGCCCAAAGAGTCGTGGTGAATGGAGCCAAGTCCAGTTGGAGGCCAGTCACTAGTGGCGTCCCCCAGGGCTCGGTGCTGGGGCCGGTCCTCTTTAATATCTTCATCGATGATCTGGACGAGGGCATCGAGTGCACCCTCAGTAAGTTCGCAGATGACACCAAGTTAGGTGCGTGTGTCGATCTGCTTGAGGGTAGGAAAGCTCTGCAGGAGGATCTGGATAGGCTGGACCGATGGGCTGAGGTCAACTGCATGAAGTTTAACAAGGCCAAGTGCCGTGTCCTGCACCTGGGGCGCAATAACCCCAAGCAGAGCTACAGGCTGGGAGAGGAATGGTTGGAAAGCTGCCAGGCAGAGAAGGACCTGGGAGTGATGGTGGACAGTCGGCTGAATATGAGCCAGCAGTGTGCTCAGGTGGCCAAGAAGGCCAACGGCATCCTGGCTTGTATTAGGAACAGCGTGACCAGCAGGGCTAGGGAGGTGATCGTCCCCCTGTACTCAGCTCTGGTGAGGCCGCACCTCGAGTACTGTGTTCAGTTTTGGGCCCCTCGCTACAAGAAGGACATCGAGGTGCTTGAGCGGGTGCAGAGAAGGGCGACGAAGCTGGTGAGGGGCCTGGAGAACAAGTCCTACGAGGAGCGGCTGAGGGAGCTGGGCTTGTTCAGCCTGGAGAAGAGGAGGCTCAGGGGCGACCTTATCGCTCTTTTTAGGTACCTCAAGGGAGGCTGTAGCGAGGTGGGGGTTGGCCTGTTCTCCCACGTGCCTGGTGACAGGACGAGGGGGAATGGGTTTAAGTTGAGCCAGGGGAGTTTTAGGCTAGATGTTAGGAAGAACTTCTTCACTGAAAGGGTTGTGAGGCATTGGAACAGGCTGCCCAGGGAAGTGGTGGAGTCACCATCCTTGGAAGTCTTCAAAAGACGTTTAGATGTAGAGCTTAGGGATATGGTTTAGTGGAGGGCTGTTAGCGTTAGGTTGGAGGTTGGACTCGATGACCTTGAGGTCTCTTCCAACCTAGAAAATTCTGTGATTCTGTGATTCTGTGATAATCATGTAGCAATACAACTCTCTAATACCCTCTTGGGATATATGTTCTATAGGGTTTGATAATTTGCAATTAACTTTAGGATTCAGACTTCTTTTCCTGCCACTAGACTTGTTACTGTAAGTTCTGTACAAAACCCCACTGGAAAATGAGTGAGCCCCTGAGCTGGTCCTGCCACAAATAGATGGGGAATCTGCGGCTCCCCATGCTTGATGCTCTATTTCGTTCAGGTGAGAGCACAGAATGAGCCCATACCATAACAGCTACGACTGCCCTATCTATTCTCAAGGATAAATTCACTATGTCTCAACATGCCACATATCTACTGGGGCGACTGCCCCAGTTCTCGAAGTGCTCCCCAGGCTATGAAGAAAAGCAGCCTGCCTCACTGCCATGCCTACAGGAGAAAAGCAGCCCAGATAGACCTGTGCAGTTACTCACCTGTTCTCCTTGCTCTGAATCTAGTCACACAGGCTTTTCTCTAGTCAACAGTCCCTGCATTAAGGTTGGACTCAAAATATGGAGGCAGCGTAGCCAAGCATCTAGATTTGGTCCAGCAACCCTTGGTGGTTTTGGATCTACCACAACCCTTTCACCTGCTCAAGTAGACCTCTCTGGTAAAAGCCTTTTGAAAGACTCATCTACCATGGCAGCAATGCTGAGGAGAAAAATTCTCACAGCAGTTTATATCTTTTGCCTCATCGTGTAAAGATCACTTGAGCAGTCCTTGTGATTTGTGAACCATTAGTTGCATGTCTGTTAAACCAGTAGGAATTGAATTGCATTCACAAGCTGCTTGATCTTTCTAAATATTGTTACTTCCTTTTATTGTTTTGTTTCCATTTTATTCCTTTATGTCAAAGTTAAACATCTGGAAACTAAAAGTCTGTGAATTTTTGTTGCTGCTGTTTTAAAGTAACCCTCTACATTTTTTTCCAGATTCTTTTAACCTATGAACTTAATGGTCCTGTATTGAATTCTTCTTGTGGCATACATTGTAATGCTTCTTTTGGATGGAGACTCCATATTCTATTGTAGGGAGCTGAAAGTGATTGTAAGCAGTAAGAAAAAGACCTTGTACAAGATTCAGAGTGAAATAGCGTATTACTAATTCAGTTGTCATACTCATTTACCGCATTACAGCTGTCAGTGAAAGGCAGTCAGAAGTTCATGCTATATGCTATGTTTGTAAATGGTGATGCTATCTCATTATTTTCTGGCCTCTCTGCAATTAACCTTTTATTTTGAAGGTGGTGAAAATGTGCAGTAATAGTATGCAACATTTCAAACATATTTCAAAGCACATCTTTGTCATTCAGTCATTCATGAGGGAAACAAATTCTTCCGAACTGATTTGTATTCATGCTGATCATGAATAATTCTTATCCTTAACATCATGTATTTGAAACAAGGAATAAACTTCATTAATGGGTTGTTTGTGTGTTATCATTTTCTGAATTTTGATAGTTCCTGGACCATGAGCATAAGTAATGCAAGCAATAGTAAACTGGTTGAGAGCTCTAAAAAGATCATCCTGCTACTGGAACTGCCTCTGATGAAGACTGGCCAGAGGCTAATTCCAAAACAAAGTCTCTGTATTGCCACTCAAGCCCTCAAGGCGATGCACAGTACTTCAATTTACTATCACTTTGGATGCTGTTTACAAAAATTTGGATGTTGTTTACAAAAGCAATATAATGCAGAAATGCTATTCACTTTTATTTTTACCCTCACAAACTGTGTGGTGACCATAAATGTTGATATTTCAACATTTATACCCTGACCAGCCTGGATGTTTAAAAGTTGGTTTTCTGCACCTCATTCTCCTGTAGCCACAAATACAACACTACTCCTGAAAGAAATTCACCTCATCCTCAGATGGTGATTATGATGGGTGAGATAAACCATACCTCAGGAGCTGCCTTTCCTCCCTAAGAACAAAGCTGGGAGAGATGAGCTTTGATTTGTGCAAGGATCTTTTAACCTCTGGCATTGGACAGGGTTTGCTTAGTATGGTGTTTTTTTTCCTTTTATTCAGGGAGACAGCTACTCTAAGCTAATCATCTGGGTTCCCACCTACAGACAGCAGAGAGAGATGAGACTCTCCAGGGGATGATTCATCCTCTCCAAAGATAAGTATCTGACACAGGTGGGTGTTAGTCAAAGTAGAAAATGTACTGTAAATTCATTTCTCCTGGTATTGTTCACTATTTAAACGGTCTCTTAGGAGAAGAGCTTCTTATCCAATTTTTGCTTCAGAGAAGACAGTGCCCCACCCATTGTATTGCTGGAGGATGAGATTTGCTGGATGTTAGTCCGAGCATTGCTTCAGCGCAGGCCGCATAAATGGAGGGAGCACCTGGAGGAGCAGAAAGCCCTTGGGAAAGGAATGAGCAATGAAAAGTAATTTGGGAAAATAAAAGGATGTGTGTGAGAGTCAGTGATTACTGAAGCAAATAAAAATGGATTTTTTAGGAGCAGAAGAACGGTGCATGACATCAGAGATTTAAGACCACAAATCCACAAAAAAACGTGGAAAGAAAAAGGTAAAAAATGCAGGTTGTGCCATAGGAAATGGATGGTTGATATGGGATGAAACTGGGAAGCAAAAACAGCCTACAAAACACCTGGAGGTTTTAAATAAGTTGTTGTCAACTAAATAAAATTGTTGCTGTTTTATTCCTTCCATTTAAGGATAAGTTCCTGACAGGTAAAATAGTTGGCAAATATGCCTGCTTAATATTCCCAGACTAGGCTATAATATACAAGTGAATTCTATATTTCCTGAATCAAAAGTCAAAAAACTCCATTTACCTGTGCTTACTTTATAAAAACCATCACTGGGTTCAAAGTATACAATTGTCTAGGGATTTTTCATCTTGGTAATAAATTCTGGCTTTCAAACTAGTATGTGTCAGAAGTGTGAATAGCAGAGATGAAGAACAAGTGAGACAAGAGACCTCAAGGTAGCCTAAAAATCAAGAATCCTTGTCAGAAAGATTGTGCTTTCCAGGAAAGCTCAAGCAAAAACTCGGGATGAATCCTGGGTGTATGTTCAAAAATAAGAAATCAGCTAAAAGTGAAAACATAAAAATCCAAATTTTGGAACTGCAACTGTTAAGAAAATCCTGTTTCCTCTCTCAGTTCCTTGTTGGATTGTGCTTTCTCTAGAATGACATGGTCTTCCTCTGCAAACATGTATCTGCATGCACACAGATGCATGTGTTTGGAAATTGTTCAGTATGTCCTTGTGGTGGTTTTAGTCTCCTGGGCAGCCAAACTCCCCCTCCTCAAACGGAAGTGGGAGAAACTAGGATGAAAATGGCTCAAGGGTTGAGATAAGGACAGGGAGATCACTCAGCAGTTACCATCGTGGGCAAAACAGACTCAGCATAGCGAGATTAATACAATTTATTGCCTATCACTAGCAGACTAGAGCAGTGAAAAACTAAGAACACTTTCCCCCTCCACCCTCTTCCACCTCCTCCCCCCAAGCAGCACAGTGGAATGGGGAATGGGGGCTGTGGTCAGCCCCTGGCACTTTGTCCCCACCACTCCCTCACGGTCACTCTCTGCCCCTGCTCCACATGGGGTCCCTCTCACGGGATAGAATCATAGCATCATAGAATATCCTGAGTTGGAAGGGACCCTTAAGGATCATCAAGTCCAACTCTTGACACCGCACAGCCTGAACTGATCCTGCAGGGGCTGCCCACAGGCAGCAGCTCTTCAGTAACTGCTCCCACATGGCTCACTACCACGGGGTCCATCCCCCAGGAGCAAACTGCTCCAGCATGGGGCCCCCACGGGTGGGCGGCAGCTCCCCCCAGACCCCTGCTCCTGCAGGGGCTCTCCATGGGCCGCAGCCTCCTCCAGGCCACATCCACCTGCTGCACCGGGGGCTCCTCCACCCATGGGGGGGCTGCAGCGTGGAGATCTGCTCCATGTGGGACCCATGGGCTGCAGGGGGACAGCCTGCTCCACCAGGGGCCTCTCCCTGCACAGGTTGCAGGGGAACTGCTGCTGCCTGCCTGGAGCACCTCCTGCCCTCCTGGGGTCTGCTGGGCTGGGTCTCACTCCACACTCTCACAGCTGCTGTTTCACAGCAGGTTTTATTTCCCTTCCTCAAATCTACTCTCCCAGAGGCCCACCCAGCATCTGTCCCTGGCTCAGCTCTGGCCAGCAGTGGGTCCCTTTTGGAGCCAGCTGGAGATGGCTCTGATCTGACATGGGACAGATGCTGGTGTCTGCTCACAGAGGCCACCCCTGCACCCCCCCCACTCCCAAAACCTTGCCACATAAACCCTATAAACCTGCTATTGCAAAAGCTGCCAGTAAAGGAGTAAATAAGAAAGCACTATAGTGCTTACAATCTAATTCTAAACAGCAGTTTGCATGTTATCCATGCATCATGTAGAATTTTTCAGACACTGAGTAGCATAATATTACAGCAGAACCTAGTCAGACATGAGGACTCAGTGATTTATCTTAACTTTCAAAACAGAATTAATAGATAAAATTAGATTAAAAATGTGCTCCCAGATAATTCACATTTTAAAACTTAAAATGATTTTAATATCACATTTTTAACCAATTTTCTCTTTGCAGTGGGTAGGCTGATTTGTCCATTTCCTTCCCTTCTTTCCTTCCCTAGTGAAAGATGTCTGAATGTCTGATGAAAATAGTCTTCATAAACAAGAACCTTTGCACTCCAGGCTTTTACTCCAGCTAGATTCTTCAGTTTAAATAAGCAAAGGTGTGGATATCCATCACATTTTGTGGTTGGGACACTAAACTTAGGTATAATTCTAGTTTTCAAGCACACCAGGACAAAGGCAGGGACATCCTTAGCAGCCTTTGTCTTGCTGGCTTTCTACCCACTATTTTACAGATCAAGGGGAGGTGGAGAGGGAATCTAAGCTTCCATGTTCCTGCTGGGAAAGGTTTTCTCACATTCAAAACACAGCATTTTTAATTAATGTTGATGAATATATATAAATACTGTGAAAGAAACCAGCCAGAAAGGTCCTCTCCACCTCCAGGGATTTGGCAGCTGCTTCTGTTTTGCTCAGTGCCTCTAATAGCAGGTCAATTACTCCTTTAGGGCTTTCTTGTGACAGGAAGAAGCATCAGTTTCTCAATTTTTGTGCACCAATATCAAGCTACTATATTTCCACAGAAATGTGCCTGGAAAGAAAACTGGAAGATGTGGCATGTATGGTTTTGGCAGCAAAGAGAAATATCACAGATATCACAGAATTGTCTAGGTTGGAAGAGACCTCAAGATCATCGAGTCCAACCTCTGACCTAACACTAACAAGTCCTCCACTAACCCATATCGCTAAGAAAGTCATCCTTGCAGCGTGAAGATGAAGGAGGAAAAAAGAAGTCCAAAAGCTGATAAATAATATAATGATATTTTGTAACCTGAATGGAAGTTTCAGGCACAGGTGTGTACCTGAAAGGTTCTGGGACATCCAGGAACCTGTTTTGCAGATTTCACCTGAGCAATTTTATCAGTAACAAGATGATTCTTTAGGCAGGATACAGTTCAGGACTAAAGCATTTAAACGGAGATGACTACATGTGATGTGCATAAGTTACTGTGAGAGTCAGTGGGGATTTGGTCAGCCTAGGGTGGGATGCAGCTGGCAAGCTGTCTGCTTTGGAGCTAGCAAAAGCACTCTTGGGTGGATGTCTATTCACCAAAGTGGGAGTTCAGCCCCCAAATGTGCCTGTAATAAATGTGGAATTGGATGAGCTAATCTTGAAATGAATCTTACTCTCTGAGGCTATGCTATTCTGCTCATGCAAACAGTAAATTTACTTTTTATTTTCCTTCATTCCTGTGCTTTGCTACTATAAGGGTTTGTTTTCTTGGGCAAAAATAAATACTGAGCTACAGCAATGTGAATTCACAGTACACCAGCTGTGATGCATTAACCCCATGTGGACACAGAAATTTACTTCAGTGTAACAATGGAGTAAACTATAGCTTACTAAGACACATGAATGCATCCTATTTAAACAAAATATATCAGAAGCATACAGTGGGAGCAGGTTCATCTAATTTGAGCACAACACCAGTTCTACCTCCTAAACTCTCAATGAAGGTCTTCTAAAAATATTTTAAGATCCCTCCCTCGTTAGTTCCTGGGAAGAGAAGTGACTAGTCTTCCAAGAAAGACCCAGCCATACTTAGGTGCTTCTCTTTTATGTATGGATCTTCAAGTAGGTGAGTAGAATTCACTTGTGCAATTGGGACGGCACAGCCACAAAACTGCAGATCTATACGGTAGCTACTGCATAAGCTAGCCCAGAGCTGTATCAGAACTTGATTAAACCAATTATTCCCAAGCTATTTCTTCCTACCCATTGACACTGTTCTTCACATAACAAGACTGCAGACCTGACTACTGCCCTTGCATGCATTTGCAATACAAACAAAACCCAACAATTTGGCAATTGATCATAGGAGGTTAATGGAGCAGGCAATCTTTGAGTTCTTGCTTATGTCAGAAAGTATACAAATGAAATTACGTTCTTCTCTGAGTATTAAAAGGAAATCATTTAAAGTCCCTAAATGTGTGTAAGCCATTTCTAAGTATGCTTCAGCTATTGCTATTCACTAGCACTGCTCAAAATTCTGAGAAAAAAGCCTCTTTAAGCTACCCATCAGAGATGCCAACTGATCAGCACAAAACTACTTCAGCGTTTTATCAAAATGCTAAGAAAAGTGGAAAATGCTTACCTTTTTGTTCCAGGCTGGCAGATGAGTTTTATTCTACAGCTTATTTTGGAGTAGAAATCTGTGCAGCAGAAGTCTAGTAATGACTCTGGGACAAAGCTAATCCATGAACTGGTAGGGATTCAAGAATATCACTGTTTTCCTTATTTGAATTAAGTCTTTTGATCAGCATTGGTTGGGAATTCTTTGTACTGTTTCTTTTACAGCTCTGGTGAAATAAATTTAAGAGTATAAGTCATTCCTAAGAAGAGTACTTCACTGAAAGTTGAGATCCTTAGTTTGCTAATCTGATAGTCCAGCATATAAATGTGTGAATAAATTCCTTCCCCTACAGAGCAGAATATTAGGTCCCCCCATAGTATACAGACTTCTAAACTCAGATTTGCTGTGATTATTTTGTACATATATCTTATATCCTAAAATAGATAAATAAATAAACAAGTAAATAAATAATGTGTTAGGCCAGTTATTATTCATTCCTACCAGATATTTTTGATCTTATTTAAAGCTCCAAATGTAGCAGAAAATAGGGTTACGTTCTGGAAATTATGTTATAAAATAAAATACACACATGGTTTAAATTCCAAATGGCTTGTGTCTTACGGATTTATAAATGGCAAGGGTGGGTATCAGAAATCACAAGAATACTGAGAAGCTTTGCAATAACATATGTTAAAATAAAACAAGAGCAATACATCATTTCAAAAGTGTATTACACACAGCCCTCCTCGTATATCAGCTGTAGATCTCTGAACATACCTTGATAACTTTCAAAGAATGTGAGCTTTTTCCACTTTTTCTAGTCTACAGCGCTCTGGTATGTCAAATTCATTTGTGACTTTGTTCTTTTTAGTTCTGAATATATATTAATTAGAATTTTTGAGGGATTTCTTCATTAAGTAGGTTAAAGAAACTTTTTTCTACTAAGTTCTTAGGTAAAAACCTCTACATAAATTGTGCTATCCTTGCTTAATACAGTGTTGTGATGAGTTTTCACTTCTGAATGATATAACTACAGGATATGCTAAAAATAATGTATTAAATTCCCCCCTCTTCCAAAATAGCATTAGATCCAATTCTGGCTTATGACATTTCCTTGGGTAAACAGAAGGTTATAAAGATAACTTACTGTTATATTTCAACTGAAAGCTATATTCTCTGAAATCTGAAGGAGAAATATGGTTGTAAGATTCAGCCACAGAATATTAATTTGAAGTATTTTGATTTTCTCCTTAGATCAATACTACCATAGCATACATATTTTAATCTATATGCAAAGTTGATGGTATCATTTGAAAAGCAATACAGGCACAATTTATTCTTAGGTAAGTCTTGAATGTTAGATATTTTATTATGGCTACCAAAATAATTTACCGTAATTTATTCTCAAGTTCATCTGTTTGACTCGTTTCCCACGTCTTAAGAGCAAACTGAAAATACTATGTTATATCCCATTTTAATTAACCTTCAAAAGTGTTTTCATACCCTTGTTGCTTTCAAGCAGTGGAATTTAGTGCAAACAATCCAATTGAATTATAAGTCGCTTGTATCAAACCACTTCATGATAAGAGAAATGTAATAGAACTAATCAATTTTTTGCGTGACTCTTTTGCTTTTTTTTTTTTTTTTTTTTTCTCTCCTTTGAGCAGTAAAGGCGGGGGGAGGATCATCATCCTTCTTATTTATTACAGGTACTAAGAATCACATTTCACAAAGGCACATTTACTGCAATGTGTTTGTAATCATTGTAATTGATTTAAATGCATGAATTGACTAAGAAAATTCATAGATTTGTTCAGGCATTGACTGCAAGATAATGCTGGTTAAAACTGGAACGGTTTGCTATACTGTACAAAAGGCCTCAGAAAAGTTTCTGCAATCAACAAATACGTGGTGTTTTGTTGTTGTTATTTTGGTTGTTTGTTGATTTGGTTGTTGGGTTTGGGTTTTGTGGGTTTTTTTTGAGCCTACTCTTCTGAATATTTTGTAAGTGAAGGTAAAGATTCAGATGCATCTGAATGTGAATGTGAACATATCATGTTGCCTTAGGAATTAACTCCTTATGAATTTTAAAGGAATCGTTACCCTACAAAATCTAGGATTTCAACAACCAATGAGAAACAGTATTTTTCAGCACATTTCTACAGCTTGAAGTTTCCTTAGGATGCCACAAGAATCACAACACTGTCATAAGAAGTTTTAATTTTCTTTTTGAACCCTGATAAACACAAGAAAGCATCAACTGCTATTTTCCTCTTTGGTACTAACACTGTCCCTGTTTTCTCCAGTGGTGTCAGAGGAACACATATCAGTCTATATAAATTACAAGTATAACTATGACTTTCAATTTTTAAAAAGGCCCATCATTTGAGATTTTTCACAGAGTAATCACAAGAAGTCACATGTCAAACTGTCTGTCCTTCAGTCTGGCAAAATAATAATTCTTCCTATGGAGAAAAAGAAAAGAAAAAAAAAAAAAGATGGGAAAGTAAAAATAGTAAGAGACTAGAGGTTGCAGCTGAACAGGCTATAGCTTGGACTTCTACACCTCATAGAACAGGTCACATATAAGATCAAGGAAAGCAAGATGTACAGAAGATATACAGAGAGTTTCTGAGAGCTCAGGAAAGACTGATTGCAAACTCATGCCTGGGGAAAGGGACAGAAAAGATTAGCCTGGTAGCATCTAGAAAACAGAGGGCTTTGTGGAATCAACCTGCTATGATAAATCAAGTTGTTTTTATTTAGTCATTGAGGTCAGTTAGTGATTTCTATTTATGGGACATTGGTTTTAACATAAAATTTTGTCTTTCTTTGTGCTGAGTAGCTTAAGTGTTATAGAATAAGTGTTTTTGTGGTTGTTGTTTTAATAAATATTGTATAGTCTACTCTCAGTTAAGCCAAAAATAAAATAAAATAAAATAAAATAAAATAAAATAAAATAAAATAAAATAAAATAAAATAAAATAAAATAAAATAAAATAAAATAAATAAAATAAAATAAAATAAAATAATTAAGCCAATAATAAAATTAAATTCCACCTATAGAAATCTGTTATGACATTAGTTACCTTATACAGAAATAGCTGCAACTGATAATGGAATTTTGATGACTAAATATCATCTGTAGAAATTAACTCACTTTTAAAAGCAGATACTTTCTAGTTAGGTCTATACCTACTAGCTGTGCCTCTGGTGCCTACCTCTCAGTTGTTACAGGTTATTGGATTCAGAGGGCAACACGTTTTCTTTTAAATGATAATTCTTATGTTTTTCAGTATCACTGGTATAAACCTGTGCCTGTTCAGGTAAGTATCTTCATAAAACCCAGTAAATAAGCTGAGAAAGATTCTAATTAGCAGAAATAACCTGTAAATAAATTCTTTATTCTTTCAGTAATTGCCAATTTTACTTCTGATTGGAGAACTTCCAATTTATCCTTGAGATTTGATTTTTCCTACCATTTCTTGTCACAGCTATTTTCATTTAAACACTTATGATGATTTTTAATGTTTAAGATTTTCCAAGATATCTTTGCAAAGCCCTCTGGATTTTATTTTGGGGTTTGTTTAAGCTGCCCTAGTCCCCACAGTCCTAACTAAAAAATGTGTTGAATCTCAAACTATTAGTCAGAGTGTTCCCAAGAGAAGACTCTTTTCTGTTCTAAGCATTTATGAAGAAACAATTAGAACAATAACAATATACATAAAAATTTGAAGTAGCTAAAATGTCCCTGAAGAAGATTAAAAAAATTCTCAAAACTCAAATTCTCAAAACTTTGGGGTCAATGCATGCCAATATGAGTTATTTAAAAATATGAAGGTAAGTTTTATGTTTGCATAGTCTTTCTGTCATGAAACAGTTGTGAGTTAGGAGTGTTTATCAGCCTTGTTGGAGTAAGGGATAGACAACTCCCTGTTGCACTTCCTTCCCCTGAGATTGACTGTCTGCTGGGGTGCAGCAGTGATTTGTGCTGGATAGTTCCCTTTGTAAAATATGTGCACATGCTCATCTTTAAAATTCTTCAGTTCCCTTGCTGATACCTTCAGTTAATTCATTTAGTAGTCATTTGCATAATTCAAAGAGAGGATAGCTGTAGATTACTTTTTTTCATCTAACTGTGAAATAGACATCTGCAAATAGGTACTTTTCTCTATAACTATGGTTGTTGACAGTATCCTACTTGAATATTATCAATTAAGTCCTTAAAGAATAATTTGAATAAACATCTTCCAGTATTATCTGAGGTATAGTCAATCCTGGTTTAAGATGGCAGAGACAGAATTTATTGACATCTCTAATTCCCTTCTATCTTTCTTTTACTGTGTGTGATATGTCCTTAGCTGTGCACACTGCTCTATATACTACATTATATTGTTGCTTATTAATCTCTGAGGCTATCAAATAGCCAGATTATGTAGTCTCATTTCCTAATGATCTGTTTCATGTGTCAGATCCTTACTTACAAGGTAAGCTTGCATTAGCTAGCACAGAAACAGAGCTTACAGATTTTATAGAAGATTTTGCCTGCTCATCTGCACTGATCACAGCAGAAATGAAATCACATAACCCTTCGTACAATAGCCTGAGAACTCCTGAGAGTTTCTTGACAACTGCACATTAGTTTTGTGCTGACCTGTTGTTCAGAGATACAGTGGTGTCCAAACACATGCAGGAATAGATTGGTTATCTCTAAGTTTTGTGATCTGATGTAAATAAAACTTCCTCTCATCATTAGCAACTCTAGTAGAAGGAAGATAGGTAGTACTACAACACACACCAAATTTCTCCTACGGAAAAAAAAAAAAAAAAAAAAAAAAAAAAAAAAAAAAAAAAAAAAAAAAAAAAAGAGCTGGTTTCCCCTACATTGCTTAATTCAGGAATGTGCCACTGGATTTGGGGGCAGAGTGAGGGCATACAGGAAAGGTGACAGAGATGGCAGCTCCTTGGCTGGAGGAGGCCAGGTCATCCCTGGGGGACACAACTCCCACGTCTCAGCAGTGGGATGTGAAACTTGCTAACGATGGTTTTCAACTGTATAGGACCAAGCTCCTGGGACCTGAGTCTCCTGACTCTGCTATTTAATTTTAAGACTTATTTAACATTAAGACTTTTAAAAAGCCACATTTTTAAGTGACAGCACTTGGGTAGACTGACCTACAGCCTTGAGGCCTGATCCATATCTCATGTGCTGGTCTTGAAAAGGGGCTGCAGAGATATCTTGAAATGTCTATTGCTGAGTTGTAGGGAGAGTTAAGCCATTTTAACCACCTGTTTACTTCAACCCTGAAACACATATCTTTGTTGCAGCACAAAAAGGACAAACACCAACCTCAACAACAATTATTTTTTGGAAAACACTTTTGAAGTACCCCATCATCCTCCAAGCTAAGCACCTTAATATTCTTTCAGCCCACTCTGAGAATTTACCTAGCAAGCCCTCATTCTGTAGAGACCTAACTGTAATTTCTGTTTTGGGATCTCAGTTGATGCCATAGCCTCACCAGAGGACAATTTGAAGCTTAGATGGGCTAGATTTTCAAGCACCTAATCTCTCCCTTGTGGGAGGAAGTGATTACTTCCTTAAATTATGTTAGACCTATCTAAAAAAGTGGAACAATGCAATAGAAGTGGATCGATATATGAAGTATCTGGTGTGGAGGATCCTTCATCTATACATTTTTAAATGAAATCTGGAAGGACTCAATAGTATGTTCTAATTTTTTGTTTTGTTTTCAGTTATTTTAACCCAAAAGCAAACCAATAAATATTTTTTCATGAAAGTTTCCACTACAAAAATGTATCCTGGCATAGAGATTTATATTTCAGTTTATTTACTTTAGCATTTCTTTCAAGCATGCTTAATATAATACTTGTACATTGATCTTTTTTAGGCTGTTCTGTAACTCTTTTAAGTGCTGGAATGAAACAAACGGAGATAACTGTTACATTAGTTACATGGGATAACTAAGAGTTTCTCATAACATAAGAACAATGAACTATCTAGTAAAATAGGCTAGCAAGCTCAAAAATAAACAAATTCTCTTTCACCTCTTGCATGAGAAAGTCATGGACCTTGTTTCCACAAGACGTAGTAGAAAACTGGACAAACAAATGGACTCAAAAAAAGTGTAAAGCATGCTGATGGAGAAACAGTCTGCCTGTAGCTGCAAAATACAGTTTATGTGTTGGGTATAAGGCCTGTGTCCTCAGCTGTGGTAAAATCAGTAGGGTTGGCTTAAATTCATTAATAAATAAAAAAACTATTATGGTCAGGTTCTCTGTCTCGTAGATCTCTCTTCTTAATCTTGGGGTCTTGCAGCCTACCTGAATACATCAGCACCTCGTAGAAGAGAGGGGCATCACATATAACACATATATATAACACATATATTTCTTATATATTTCTTATATATTTCTATATATTAATTAATATTTCATTAATATATAATATATTTCTATATATTTCTTATCAAAATATTTAGGAATTTTAAAGAGTGTTGATACAATGGTAGTATCATCAGTCCTTGAAAGAGCACTGTGCTTGTTACTAAACTAGACGAGGGCCTTCAGGCAAGTGATGAGCTGACAGAATTTTACCTTCTATTTTCCTCTTTTGTTTTCTGTGCTACAGTTATGTCATTATAATTACTATCATCATCATCATCTGTAATAATAATATATCTTATCATATAACCTGAAACTAGTATAAAGTAGACTTAATAATGTGCCAAGTCAGCAATCTGGGAGTGAAAGATAAAGCAATTTGCTTTGTGCTTCCTGCTGCCTTTGCAGATACTCTGTGCAATTGAGGCCCTGTCTTCTCTGCAGAATTTGAATCTTTTTATCTTATATATTGCTGATACCATCATGAAGATGGAAAAATGATGTACTGCAGAAAGAATTTTCCCACTATTCAGTTCTAATGGCCGTCTCCCTTGACTCTACCTGCTGTCTACACTTCTTTTTTTCTCCATTTATCTGACTTTATAACAAAGTCTTTTTGAGACTATTTTTATCACAGGAACTCTGACAAAATGCAGTTTAAATAAATGAATAGGAAGAGAAAATAGTTCAACAGAATGTTTCAAAAGTGTGATGGTGGAAATTTCTGTTTGATTTTCTTGTAATAGATGATATTTGGGACTGTATTCCATGAGTGATGTGTTGCCTTTCTATGCTCTCACCTCTTTAAAAGCAGCTTAAATTTAGCAGATAGATGGCTCTAAGTGCTTCTCCAGTGCAACATGTGGAGTCAGTGAGACACTAGATGCAGTGCTGGCCTGCAGGTTAAATGGTCATTGTAAGCACTGCAAAATCAGAGACACTTATCTGTAAGAACCCGTTGCTGTATTAGCATTATTCATTTGCTTAAAAAATCTAAATGATGTTAAGCTAATGTTTCTATCCTGAACTCCCCAGTACAAGAGAGATGTGGACATACTGGGACTGAAAGAGACTGAGATACTGAGAGAGCTGGGACTGTTCAGCCTGGAGAGCTCAGACTGCTCAAGGAGAGATCTCATCAATGTCTATAAATAGTCAAAGGGGAGTGCAAAGAAGATGGAGCCAGGCTCTTTTCAGTGGTACCCAGTGAACAGACAAGAGGCAACAGGCACAAACTGGAACACAAGAGCTTCTGTCTGAACACTGGGAAACAATTCTTCACTGTGCAGATGACTGGGCGCTGGCACAGGCTGCCCAGAGAGGCCGTGGGGTCTCCATGCTTGGAGATCTTCAAAAGCCACATGGACACAGTCCTGGGCAGCCTGCTCTGGGTGGCCCTGCTTGAGCAGGGGTTGGAGCAGGTGGCCTTCAGAGGGCCCTGCCAATCTCAGCCATTCTGGGATTCTGTGGTTTAGTGACAGGTAAGTCAACATCCACATAACACATCAGAATTCTAAATCATTAACCTGACACCTATGAAAGCCTATGAGAACGTAGCCCAACTGAGTAAAACGTAGCACTGGCAGCCTTTTTTGCATCATTATTTCTCATCCTTGTTCTACTTCAGCAGTCACTTCATTTTATTTTCAGCAAGATGAATGTTGAGTTGCACCAGTGTCAGTGAAAATTGTTTGTCTTTGTGCATAATAACACTTTTTTTTTTCCTCACTGTAAAGCTGGAATAATAACAATAATAATAATAATAATAATAATCAGTCACCTATGCTTGTAGATTTTCTTTTCTTAGCTTCTAAATGCCACATATCAATTTTGCCAGGGTTATTGTAGATCACTCTGTGGCTGTTAATGACCACCAAAGAAAACAAAATGATCCTACATGTTCTTTAAGTGTAAATTTCAATTAGACTACACTGCATGTATTCATTGGGTTCTACAAACTGTAGAAACCATAATATTTAAAAATAGTGTTCTGTAACAGGATTTTCTCATGGACTTTCTGCAATTCAATCACTATGGAGGAAAAAAAAAAAAAAAAAAAAAAAAACATAACAAAATCTCAATTTTTTACAATAAGATCTCTATTTTTTACAATTCCTACTTATTGCTTTCCAAAAAGCTTATGGTTTTTAGGAGAAGGATATTATTTAATACCATCTGGTCTTCCTCTTCCTCTTCTTTGCCATTTTGTCTCTGAATCTACCTAAAATCTTATGCTGTGAGTATCATAGAGATATCAAAGGCATTTTTTTACACACAGGTACTTCAACAGAAGGCATAGTTTAATTCCCAGACTGTAAATCAAAGTGTGCCTGAGAGAATTGAAACTTACTTGTTCATTTGTTACTTCAAAATTTAAATTGGATCAGTTTGGGGCAGTGTCCCAACCTACTTTGTTCAGAAACTTTATGTGGAGATGGAATTTTTCTTAGATGGAAAGTTGAAACTGCACCATCCCTTAGCAGTATTCTCTGAATACTGACTGTTCTTTCCCTCTTGCTTCTCTCTAGTAGAAGTGGAAAATCATCTTGTCATTTGCCCATCAGAACTATAAAATACAATTCTTCTTGTCTGTAAAAACATTCCTAAAGGAATACAAAGCACTCTTTCAAATGTTGGCTTGATAATGAAAATAAGGACAAAGAGGTAGAAGGTATATAGCAATATCTAGATGGTGTTTTATAGTCTAAAATTGCAGTAAGGAAGAGCAGAGCATGATGATAGCATCACTTGGAATTTTTCAAGATACTAGAATGTGTCAGCAAATAAGCAGCAAATAAGGACATATATTTTAATTTGAAAATGTTCCTTTTTTTTTTTTTTTTTTTCTTCTTCTTCTGATCTCCTATATATTTAACCATAGATTTTCATTGGTGCTGTAACTTGGAGTAGACGGTCCTTCTGCACTTAGTCTATGAGATGGTTCATAAACTTCAGCATCTAACATACAATTTAAATTCTCCATTTTCTAGATTTCTAGTATACTCTGAGCTTGAAGTGGAAAAAACAGCAGCTACTTTTGATGACATCTATTGTAACGCTGACAGATGGTGATGAACAATGTGAAATCAGTGTTTCCCAAAAACATTTTATAATTGAGGATATTTGCTGCCTGATTTCTCACCAGCACTCCAGAAAAAACATGTAGAATTATGCTGCATTAGTACAGTTGGCCTTTTTAAAATGTAATTAATTGTATTTTTTCTTTCAATAGTGTGTTGGAGGAGCTGATGTCTCCAGCATAGACTGGAGATAAGTGATACTGGTATTTTTCTCACAGATATGCACAAGTCATGGAAACAGAGAATAAAATTATTTTAAAAGCAACAAAAAACTAGCTGTGCCAGCAGAATTTTGCTGCCTTCCCCAGAGGTTTATGAAATTGTGCTCACTTAATTGTTTCTTTCACCTTGGCTGTCTCAATCGCCTTAGCCATTGCCACCCTGTCTTTTTCACTTAGTCTCACTAAAGATAAATTCTTCAGGGATGTTTCTAACACCTCCAGCAGTGTAGGTCAGAAGAGTTTTTCCAACATTCCTGAAATAAGATCTGAGGTGTCAAAAACAATCACTAGCCAAGGACATGGAATCACACCTCCTTACTAAGCATTTTGTTTGTGTTGAATACATTAAAAATAAGTTGTCTTTTCATATTTTTTTATGAGATTAACTCTATTATATTGCACAATAATTATATCTCCCAACACATAAATAGAAAATAAGGAGCAATAAAGAGTATGTACTTAATCAACTCCTTGAAGAGCACCAGATAGTTTTTCTGAAAGTGGAATAAAGTACTTGCAATATGCCCTGCAGGATGATCTTTCCTGTTCTTGGTATGGATATTACAATAAATAACAATAAATAAATTCTCTTTGAACAAAGAATAATGTTTTTTGCATTTTTGTTTTGTTTTGTTTTCATATTTCTGTCCATTAAAGTTTGGGTTTTGGTAAGAAGCAAAGTGCTGGAACACAATCGTTGGGTGCATTAGGTGGCGAAAGTGGGAGGTAACATATGTAGAATAGATTTCCATATTACTGTAGTTATTTCTGTTTTTCTCACATTATAAACAGATGTTGAGAAACGGGACATATTTAAAAAAAGTATTCAAGTCCTCAGAAATATGTACTGCAGCAAAACCCTAGAGCAGCACAAAGTATTTAACTTACCAAAGAAGAAGTTATGAGTGGAGTCCGTAGTTATCTGTGCTGGGAGGTTTTTGATGGTAAAGAGTTCTTTCATCTAGCAACCAGTGTCATAATAAAATTCTCTGGTTATGAATGGATGCTGGATAAATTCAGCTTGAAATTAAGGTTCAGATTTGTAAATAAAGGCTGGTAAACATTGCAACAACTGCATGAGAGGTATTATGAATGCACTTGATCTAAATAATTCTCAGGTTGAGATTATTCTTTGAAGTATGGGAGATTTAGCCCAACCAGAGATGAGAGAAGAATAATTTGAATTAAATTCTGTCGTCTGTATTGTGTAGGACGTCAGACTGGAGAACATTAACTGTCCCTTCTGCACCTAAAATATATGAACCTAGAACTTTAATATTTAAGGGTCTGGTTTTAACATAAATCACAGGTGTTTAATACAGTTGTGGCAAGATAAAGTGTCCTTTAAGTGAGAGTAAATGCAATTTATGCACACTTAAAAGGCACTTTACACTGCCTGAGTAGTGTGAAGAGGCCTTGTTATAGTGATGATAAATCCACTGTTGTTTGGAAATAATAGGGACCTTCATGATTATCTACTGTGACTTATGGCAGACCCCATGCTATAGAACTTCATGCAGTATTTCCCATACCCAGTGATGTGTGCTTGATCTTTTGGAAAGGGACTGTGTTTTATGTCTTCAGATCAGTTTCTTGATTCTCTTTGCTCAAATCCAGCACGTCTCTAAATTTATTCTTTTTTAAAAAAAAGCCTTTTGGGTGAAGAGTGGAAATTTCTAAAGTACCTTTGACATTCAGTTATCATGGACTGATGTGATGTGATAAATTTTGAGGAAAGTGGGACTGCAGTAGGTGATATGCTTTTAAGAGGGATACTTAAAAAATCACTTTTTCCACTGCACTAGTTTTTCTCTGAATAATAATACAATTTATTAGACTAGGTTAGCTTTCTGAAATGTGCAAATATGATGAGACGTACAGAGAAAAATGGTCTTTTGATTCTGATTAAGATGGTAGCTATTGTTTGACTGAGTCTCAAAGAAGTAAATCAGAGTCAGAGCTAAGTGGTTTTGAGTACTCCTCTCTCAGCTCTTCAAAGGAAAGACCTCAATAGCATACATTTCAAGTTATGCTTAGCATTTATCACCTGAAAGTGTAGGCAATGGTCAGTACTAACTGCATATTACCAGTAATTCTCTGGGCAGCAAGTACACTGTGTGACTGCAAGCTCTTTGCTGCTTATTTCTCACTATTTTTTTTTCCAACAGGAAATTGGCAGAGGTAAGTTATGTTCAAATGATGAAACTGCATGGTGCCTTCTCTTTGGACTGCAGCGATGCATACTCTATTTCAGTTACAACTGAAGAGAGTGAAAAGGTTTAGCTCATGGACAGTAGATTGTAATAAAGCAACAGATACAATGTAGGTTATGTGCTATCAGACTTAATAGAAGGCCTGAGGCATGGTGGCTTTACGTACTCACTCTTACCTTTTCCTTACTATTGTCCTTTGAGTTGAAGGCATCCTGGGAGCTAGTCCCTCCAATCATTCTGTAATGCATGTTTAAGAGCACATTTTTAATTCTCAGCCTAATCCAGAATTTATATGGCTTCATCCAGCAAGCTTCATAAATAGTCACAATAGTTTATTTTTCTGATAAACAGCAAATATAACAAACTGGATTTTCAGGGACCATCTTTTGTGTATAGTGCATTCCTGTGACATTAAATGAACTTCAGTGTCCTGACCATAGGAAGGAAAATTTCCCCAAAGAGCAATACAGAAAACCTCTTTTCTCCAGAAAGCTTTCTGCTTTAATACACAGTCTCTGAAGAGATTGCTTAGACAAAAGATAAATTCCTTTCATTGCATAAATGCCTTTAACATTTAGTAAAAAGGGAAGTTGAAGCTTTTTTATTATTTTTTTTTCTAATTTATTAAGGTCCGTAGGTTATTAATATAGCTTCAGTAAACCCTAGTATATTGCTTTACAGTCCTACTGATTTAATTCTCTTTTACATTTTTGGTTTTTATATACTGCAGGAATGCATCTAAAGGGAGAGAAAAATACCAGTTTGTTTTGTTATTGTTGTTGTTGTTTTTGTTTGTTTGTTTGGCCAAATTCAGAGGAGGATAACAGCACCAAAAATAAATAAAATATCTAAATCTTGTTTTTCAATATAAGGGAAATAACTGTATAAAGTGTTGGGCATTGTATCTAGCTATGGTGTCAGTGAGAACTGAAGAGCCCTGATAGCCTACCTAGCACCACATTAGATATCTGTTGATATTTTCAGTGTCTTCTCCTGTTTGGACTTAGTTGCAACCCAAGTCACTCACTCACTCCAGTCACTTTTCTTGTGTAAAATCTAGTGCTCAGAATCCTTTCCCATCATCAGTTTGAACAAGTTTCTTTTTCCTCCTGTGTTTTTGCATACACAGGATCAAAACTGGAGCTAGTCTTGTTCATCTTTTTTTAAAAAAAAAATAAAAATATGTGCCAAAGCTTCAGGAATCCTGAAGAGTCCTTCCACTCCCACAGACAACAGTCTCATAGACTACAATGTCACCCATAAAACTGTGGTCTGCTGTTTTATGTATAACAGCTGCTATATTTTTACAGATGATATTAGCTGTAATGTTAATTATTATTCTTCTAATATTTAGTAATAATTAAAGGTTATTAATATTTATTATAGTATTATAATAACTGACTTGTTCAATAACAGACTTTTCCAAGTGAAAATGAAAAGCAATAATCAAACCTAACACTAACAGGACATATATATATATATAAATGTGTGTGTGTGTGTGTATATATATATATATATATATACACACACACACACACACACACACACACATATACACACACACACATACACACACACACACACACACACACACACACACATGTATAACTGTTTGGGGCAATTCTTCCTTTATTTTTTTTGTCCAAAATTAAATTTTCTGTCCTCAATAAGAGAAGTAGAAAAGATGAAATTGATACCATCTATTATAGGTATATTATGTTGGATTTGCAGCTTTTCTGTTCTAAAGAACAGTAGAAATTAGAGGAGCACAAGGATCTTTGGTATACAGGGTCCCACCATATCAGACTGCATTGCCTTACTCTCAGGCATGTTACAATTGCCTTAAAACATTGTCAGCTTTAGGATTGTGTTCTATCCCAATACAGAGGGGGGCCAGTTCATCTCCTGAATATAGTGACCATGCTGAGGCAGCTGGACCAGGGTCTGTGACAAAAATCTGATGCTTTTGGATGGACTCACTGAGGTTTCTCAAAGCCAGACTGGCCAATAAAGCATGAGTCCATGTTTGGTAACACACTTCTCTGCTCTAGTATCACTTCTAAGGAAGAGAGCATGAATTTAAACTTGGTGACCGAGGTAAATAATGAAAGATGAGGGGAAAATAATGCTTGTGTGCAGATAAAAATGTCACAGAAGAACATGGTGGAAAGAGTTCTCATCTGAACTGTATCTTTGAATTTTGAATGAGTTAATAAATATCTTAATAGGGTTTTTTGTTTTTGTTTTGTTTACTATCTATAGTACTTCACCTAATTCCTTTTTCTGTTTGCGTAGTCAAGATATTAATGTTATATGTTTTGAAAATAGTTGTTCATACCATCTGTTAAAAGAGTAGATAGATGTAAAGATAAAATATGATCATAAATAGAACATGTTACATAGAAGTTGCAAGGCTCAAAAGATAGGAATTATTGATGGACTTTTGAAGCTTTGCCAAACATTATTACCTCAGTGATATTTATGGATTTAATACACACACAGGATACTTTGTGTGGGAAAACTCAATAAATCTTTCTGAAAGTTCCTGAATCCCTAATTAGCAGAGTACTTTATAGAGGCTATTTGGCTGAAAGTCTCTGTAGGAGAGAAAACAGTGATATACTTCTCAGCAAACCACCATGAACTTTCCTGGAATTGGTCTCAGACAAAAGCAGTGAAAGAAAAGCCCTGTCAGGTACTGGGACACCTCTCATAATGCTTCTTCCAAGCTTTCTCAGATGCCTAAAGTACTGTATCAGTCTCTGATGAGCAACGTGCTAAAAAAAGATTTGGAGCTCTTTGCAGTTCTTCCTTTCTTGTCCCACACAAGAAAGGTCTGGTCTGTGGCTTTTAAATTCAGTTATGGAAAACCTGTTCTCATTTTTGTCTGAATGATGTGACTTGTTGGATATTATTTATTATGGCATTTCCCATTTACATGTACCAGACAAGCAACAAGCTAAAAGCGTAATCCTTAGCAAAAATGAGAAATATCTCAGGGAGAGAGATAGCACAGAGAAAAGATTGTGTTAACAATCTTTAAGGAAGATAAAGGTTGAGTTTTAAAAATAAATGATTGAGTTGTTTTTGCTAGGAATGCTTCCTCAATGCTGGAAAAAAAAATATATATATTGCTATGAATAAAATTAAGCATCTGATGGCAGTGCTTTAAAGTCTATGTTATGTGCTGAAGTTCAGCAGGAGGATGTTTTCTGCTTATTCCCAAATGTAATAGCGTTGGTTTGTCATATTGATTTATAACTTGTGTATTTCATTCATATTTATTACTACTACAACTTCTTAAATGTGTTTATGTGTTTGTTTTTCACACAGATGTGGTCCAGAAAATAAAATTGTTTCAAAGTTTTATAATTCATGGTTTCAAAGGAAGTAGATAAAAATATTGAAGTAAATATTTCACAAATATTTAGTTATTCTGCAAAGAAGGTGGAAAGTATTTCTTTTTAATCATTCAGTATTAAAGATTCACTTATTGAAAACTTAAATTTACTGTAATTTAACTTCTTAAGAACTCTTCGTACAACACGTATTTGCCTTCTGCAATGAAAAAGGAATGCTGAATGACCAAACTTCAAACAGCTGAAACTAAGATAAGAAATTCTCAGATAAAACCTGGTAAAATGTAAGAGAAGTGTAGGGAAAAAAAAAAAAAAAAAAGAAAAAAAAAAATTCTGGCCTATTTTATCCATAAAATCTGTACTCAGAGAAGGGAAATGTTGATAACTTGATGCAATTTTTAGTAAATACAATATGGTGATACTACTCATCACTTCTATAACATTTAAAAAGGAGAAATAAATACTTCTATTATTTTCCTACAGCACTCTACAAGACCGCTTGACAGAACATTTTAACATGCAACAAGGTAAGACCAACATCAAAATATTGTAGTCTCTTAGTGACTTAGAAACAAGGGAATGAATAAAATCAATAAATGTATGCTAAATTACAGATGTAATCGAATGAAAAATGACATACATTATTGATCAATGTTTCAGTTCAAAATATGACAATAGGTTATCAACCTAATTCAGAATTATGATATTTTACCTTTTTTTAAATGCATTGCAGGATTTCTACTTTAATCAATACAGTCTCTTTACAGTTGGAAAATGTGCTGGTCTTGATTAGATTTAATGAAAAATAAACAAAATACATTTCAGATAGTTCTATAAATTCCGTGGAGAACTTTCATTTATTAAATGGATGTTTCACTCAGGGGAAAAAAAAAAAAAAAAAGTGTAAAATGATGTAAAATGAGATGTAGCTCACCACATTTCATTTTATAGGTCACTATTCGTGTGTTCATATTCCTCCTTCCATGAAAATTAACTGCACACTACAGATCTGACACAGAAACCTTTTGCTAAACCTTGGAGGCATAGTTATTACACACGTCTACTCTGGTGACTTAAAGCATCAGTTTGCAGCACAGCAAGGCACAGTAAGTTGTGTTAAAGAGTTTACAGAAGTGCTAAAAAGTGCTACAGTCTTGCAGCTTCTAACCTCTTCCTGATTACTGACCCTTATACCTTTCTCAAGGTACAAACACCTCTATAATGGACGTAAGACTACTGATAATAAACTTGTTTTTCTTGGTTATTTTACTCCTACGAAGTAATACACAGATTCCCTTACATACACTCTGCAGGTTATGGGATAACTCTCTAGAATACATTACGAAATCATGACTATATAAAAACAAATGTGAACCAAACCACTGGGTGGCTACCTACATTGGCTGAGGGAATATTACAGATGGATTTTAACTTTTGTCATTCCTTTAACTGTCAGCACTGCCTCCTAAAAGTGAAAAGACACATCTGTGTAGCTAAAGTGTTTACACCTTACTCCCTCCTGGGAAATGTCCTGCTGCAGCCCAGAATCTCCATTATGAAAAGTGGGAGGGATTTCTGATTTTGCAGGGAAAAAATAAAAATAAAAAATCTTAGGATAAACTTTGCACTAGGCAGGATTGTGAGACAGCCCAGCCTTCTGATAGTGCGCTCCCTTGTTGATCTTTAAATCCTTTATTTTTCTCTGACTTTTCTTTCCCTCTGTGGGACTTTTTATTGTCTTTATTTTGTGTCTCCTCCTCCTTACAGACCACACACCATGAGGTAAAGACAATAGCTAATGATAACCACTATTTCACCCATACTATCTGGTGACAAGTATATTTGCAAGTGAAACGTGTAGAGACAGAGAAGTGAAAAACAAAACTATGTCTGGCTGCATGACTTATCCCTTGTGATTCATTGATCAAAGCATCATGATAGGAGCAGGAACACAAGATAAAAGCCTCCCAAGAAGCCAACTGCTGATGATTTATGCTAGCTGTACCACCATATCTTCAGGGATGGAAGCATACACAGTTCAGGTCCATATTCTTTCTTCATCCCATCCTTTACACTGTGCTTCTTCCTTCTTTCTCCACTGAAGGTCCCATGTGAAAATGTATAAGTAGTATAGGCTTCTTCTTCCTTTGTACCTCATAAGTCTGTCCTGTTGCTCACTCTGTGAAATGCAAAAGCATAGTTACCTGATAGATGAAGAAAAAATGCCATACTTTTGCAATTGCTTTTAATTATACCTGTAACACCTTACTTGTTGCTTTCAAGAACTAGTTCTTTACAGTCATTCAGGTTTTTTTGGAGTTCTCTTGTTAACTGTAAAATGGTCCAAAAGATGTGTTAGGTTCAGATAACTGCAGCATCAGATTCTGTGATATCTGTGCTGGACCCAGGTAGACAAGGCAAATTTATCTTTGCTCTGACTCCATTGATTTAATCTGAGCTAGACATGGGTAGTGGTAGACCAGTTATTTAGCAAGTCTATTTATGATGACATTGCTGATTTCATTTGTCACTGTGTCCTCAGGAATAGATGTCTTAAAAACAAAAGCTGTGCCAGAATGAATCTTTCCAGTGGTGCTTGTAACCATATTGTCTCTCATTTATTTTTGCTATTGGAAAGACGGATTGTTCATTTTGACATAGGAGAAAAAATGGATTTTGTATGTAGCAATAACTATAAAGAATTGGAAGTTTAAATGAAGCAGCTAGTCTGTCATATCAGATTAAGGAAAAATAGATACAATTTAATGACTAAAAGAATCATTATAATGATCTGGAGAAAAAATATTTGAGTCATATATCTGACTCAGTTCTTTTCTGTGGACTGCTTTTAATAATCAGGTACTGGATGTGTTCTCATATACTGTTTTCTTTGGCAAACCAGATTATTTTATTTATCTATGTGAAAATGATCACAAAACCCTGACACAATATATACAGTACTATTATTCTTCTCAAAGGAAAACAAAACAAACAAACAAACGATTAAATTAAAATAATAAATATTATTGGAAACAGTAGAACGAAATGTGCTAGTCTATATAGTCATTTCTGGCAGGCATTGCTTTTACATTTTCTCTGAATACATATGCCTTAAGGTAATTTTTAAAATTAAGTAAAATAGAAACTTCTGTTTAACATAAAAATGACATTCTAAGAAATGAACTTATTTGTAATCATACTTTCCCTGGTGTCAGCACCTGGATTCTACTTCCAGAGGGATAGAATCCCTTCAACTCCTCAGCTGTAACTCATCAATAAATGTAGCTGTTGCCCACTGTATGAATGCATTACACAGGTTTATGCTGTTTCTAAGCTATAAAATAATGAAAGTATCTGGCAAATGAAACAAACAAAAACAACCTGCTAGATGTTCTTTTGAATTTACAATTTATCTGAGATAAAGCTGAAAACCTATGGAACACATGGGACATAATGGCATAAAATTAACTTAAACATTTTTGGAATTTGCATTTTCCTATCCAGGTCTGACTTCCAAGAAGAATGTTGACTAGACTGTGGTGCCTTCTGTGGACTTGCAAGTAAAAATGCTAAAATATTGTTTTTAATTTTACTGCTCTGTGTATTTGAATGTACATTTAAAACATTCAGAGAAGCTAAGTAATTGAATGTACTTTTGCTGATCTCACCCCCCAAAAAAATTCTCAGTGAAAGAATTTAGTGAAGCCCTAAAATGCTTAGACATAAATAACTAAGGATAGGTACAAATGGTTTATCTAGTACAGCACATTTAAGGAATCAATAAAGACTATTAACTGTTTTAATTAAAAACAGACAATAGACAGCTTTCAAGTCAAAAATTCAACAACTTCACTTATCTCCCCGAACTGGTCCTGCCAGAAAAAGTAGTACTATAGAAATATGAACAACTGAAACCTCTTTGGCTGCCATTGTTAACAAAGAAATTAACCAGTGAAACACCAAAGGGTGTCTGTGTGTCTTCAGGAGATAATCAAAACTGCTAATTTTGGTTATTTGCTTACTTCCAGTACTGTATGATATTTGTTTCTTGTTAAAGTTGTATTGATCTTCCATCACACAACAATTTTTCAATTACTTAGCATGCTGACAGGGCAGCAATGTCACAATGGATGCGGGCAATTAAGCAGTCAACGTGGTGAGAGGCATACAATTTACACCATGTCACTTTTTATAGATAAGGTTATTGATGAGGTGCATATATATGAGACTGCATGTACCTTGAAGCAGAACTGTTGGGTATTATTTAGGAATTCCCAAACTAGAAAAGTCAGAGGCTCATTTTGTCACTGTTACAATCTTATTAACTCACTGCTAGTTTAAAAAAGGTTTTTTATTTTGTTATAAATATATATCCATCCATCACTGACCTAGAAACCTATGAGGTATGTTTGCTTCTTTTACACCAGAAATATTTTGTGTGAACAGCTTGTATCATCCCTAAAATTTTCCAAATAAATGGAAGTGCTGAAATCTTATCCCTTAATTAGGGTATTCAAAGAGTTGGCAGGGTTCGTTAATGCCATTTCCATACTTCTCAGAGACTTTTGTAATGTAAATAGAAAGGCTTCATAAGCATGCATACACATTACCTTCCTTTTTTTCAGAAACTAATCCAGAGTTACAGTTCAAACAGTGCTGAGACCAGTCTTACCTGTAACTACCTCTCTTCTTCTTCTATGAAGCTTGACTGCCTCCTGGACTCTCTGGATATATCATTAATTGGGGAAAACACATGAAATAAAGGACTCTTAATAAAATGTGATTCATTCTGCACAGTAAATATGAACTATGTATGTGTTTCTCCGAGAGTTAAGAAGAGTAACAGGCTGAGAACGCATAGGAAGTGATGGAACCTATCTAGGTCTACAGGTTTGACATATCAGCTTGGTTTATTTTCTTTTCCCCTTCTGAGTCCCAAGCTTGCAGTCTGCATTCCTGTTCTCTACAAGTTAGTAATCTCAAGGCAAATCCTTTTCTGTCTCCTTTTGTTCCCAGTCCCCAAGTTCCAAAAGTTTCTTCTCTGTTGTAGCTGTGAGATACTTACTCAGAGTGAGGATGGGTGGTAACAGGCTCTGTGATCCTGACAGCTGTGGTGATTTTGTGCCCAAGCACCTTCAAGCTGAGCTAAGCAGGAGGCAAGCTGCTGCAGCCACACTGATCCTACAGCCACGTCTGACTCCTTCACCTTAGGTTCCCTTTCTGGAGTGAGACCCTTCTGAGAAGTGAAGCAAGCAGAGATCAGGGGAAAGAGGACAACAACTCCATAGCACCCTGTGGAACAAGGACAACACCTCCATGGCATCCTGTGGAGCCTGGGGATGGTTCTCACTCATTTCAAGAGACCAGCTAGGAGATGAGGCAGCTGGGAAAACTGGGCAGCAAGGATTTTCCCTTTTTCAGGGAGGGGAATGAAGAGTGCAGTCAACATGAATTTTTCACCTGGTACTGGAAGCTATGATGGAGTATTTGTTATCCCACTCTTTCCAGAGCTTTGTAGATGTAGGCAGGGCTACAGTAGGCACTCCTGTCCTGTTTAGAAACAGGACCACTAGAGTGATTACCATTATGTTTCAAATGACAGAAAGCTGTAATTTCTTTCTCTAAAGTATCAGCAGTTACTTTTAATGTAGAACATTTGTAGTGAGGGCTCCGACACTTACAGGCTGTGGCTCACTTCTCCACCAGCAAAAGCTCAAACCCACGTCTCCCATGAATGCACTCTCACCACCATTTGGCTAGAACATAGGAGAACTCCAGTTTTTACATATTGAAATGCTGCCAGTGTGGTGAAAATACCACAGAACTGGTGGTGAGGTATACGGAGAGGCTGTCTGAAGAATGTGGTGAATCTGGTCTCTACTCCCAGATTTATTGCTAGGCATTTAGTCATCTCAAGACACAGGTTCACATCCACTTTACGCAGAATCACTTTAGACTCCCACTTTCTGCCTAATTTCAAGGTCAGAAAGCTTTCTTTCACATATGTATGACGTTTGACACTGGGAACAGCCAAGCTTTCTCCCAATGGGAGCTTTCATCTGTACACTTGCTGGTTTCCAGGAGACAGGCTGCGTGTGCCAGTGTGAAAGGAAAAAAAAGGATGAGAAGCAAGGCTATGGAAGAAGAGCTGGCTCCATTTTATTTCAACCCGCAGAGTTAGAGCAGTCTATAAGGAAGTAAAACTACTAGAATGTGTCCAAAGGATGACAATAAGAATGGTGAAGGGTCTGGAGGGCAAGAGGAGTGAGGAGCAGCTGAGGTCCCTTGGTTTGTTCAGCCCAGAGCAGAGCAGGCTGAGGGGAGGCCTCATGGCAGCCTGCAGCTCCCTCATGAGGGGAACGGAGGGGCAGGTGCTGAGCTCTGCTCTCTGGGGACAGCGACAGGACCCGAGGGAATGGCATGGAGCTGGGACAGGGGAGGGTCAGGCTGGGAGTTAGGGAAAGGTTCTGTACCCAGAGGGTGGTCAGGAACTGGGACAGGCTCCCCAGAGACGTGGTTACAGAACTGAGCCTGCAAGAGTTTGGACAAAGCTCTCAGAAATATGGTCTGATTTTTAGGTAGTCCAGTGTGGAGACAAGACTTGGACATGATGATCTTTGTGGGTCCCTTCCAACTCAGGATATTCTGTGATTTTCTATTTCTTTCCTGTGAAAAATTGTGTCAAGACTTCAAGATGGACTGATTTTTTTTTTTTTTTTCATTAACCTTTTTCTGGAAGCCTTAATGTAGTTTCTTTTCAATAGTCCTGTTAATCATAATATGGCACCTATTATCTAAACAACAACCCATTGTTGTTATGGGCTAAAAGGAGAACAGGAAGCACTCATCTGAACTGCTTCATACCTCAGAGCTTTTCAGCAGTTCTTCACATGGTGTTTTGTATGAACACTTAGCCGGCTTCAGAAGCCCATTTAAAGTATCTCTTAACACCCAACTACATATCTTGCTTTACCAGGATATAAGCCTTTACCAGGCTCCTCAAACCTCTTCTTCAAGTGCAAATGTCATGTCTGAAGCACAAGGTGGGGAGTAAGTGTAGGGTACAGTAGAGAGGGTAGGCCAATGTAGAAGTGAATTCTCCAGTCACTGTGCATTAACTCTAAGAATTAATCATCTCCTGATCTTATAGCATCTCTTCCCATCTGATCTTTAGCCAGGTTTCTTCCCACAAAAATCTTCATCTCTGCTCATGCCATGGCCTAACTATAGGTCACTGAACCTCACTGACTGGTGCAGAATGTTGAATAAAAGATTGATCTCTTTGGCAATGACTGTTGTGCTGATGATTCCACTTACTCAACAACCTTCAGTTAATGAGCCACCTTGCTAAGATGGTGCTAGCATTATTTCAGCATCATTTGTCATTTGCTCATGTTCACTCTGAAGTTCTTATTGCATGTGATGCTTAGCAGAACAGTCTTCTCAGCTCCTAATTTTAAAAGTCAAGTGCCTATTGATCTTGTTAAACAGAGCTATACCATTGTAAAGCATTATCCTAAACATTTACTACTTCTGTAGCTCTCTTAATATATACCATGTCTCCAAGAACTGACCTTACAAAGGACAGTAAAGTATTTTAAAATCCCATTTTATAAAAAAGGAAATTGAAAACTGGATGAGTTATTAGTACAGACCTTGGCAAATCAAGGACTAGTATCCAGAGCTCTAAAACCCAGGGCACTCTGCCTACAAAAAGGTCAGCAGGGGAACAAGGGGGAAAAAAAAAAAAAAAAAGTAGCTAAGTAATGGAAGGTTGTTGTTTCCTATCTGTGGTGACATAAAGGAGGGAAGTGACAAGTGTATAAAACAAGATATTTCAATGCTCATCAACTCAATTACTCTTGCGATCACTTCTCTTAAGGACTTTTGCTGTAATTTCCAGAGAAACAAGGATCAAAATAATTGAAGTTTAGACCTTCACAGACCATCTCACTGAAGAATTTGAATGGCTGATGAGCAATTTACCAGTTCATTTGTTTATAGTCTCTTTCTTCCATTTAATGGTCAGCAAAACTACTCCTTAAAGATTCCATTAAGTTTTATAATTACTATTTATTGACTCCCCTGGATCCTTTATTCCCACCCCTTTCCATCTCTTGAGTAATTCATCTTCAAAATGCTTCTTTTTGGATTATGTATTGCTCTAATCCATCATCAGAGAGTTGAATTAGTGCAATACATCATAAAGGGGTTGCTATTCTATTACTCACTAATGTAACTAACTGACAACAGCATCTTGGGAGTGCTTCAGTTTTTTATGTAATGGTTGTCATCAGTGTTTTAGTATTTAAAGTTACATTTTTAAGGATTTAATCAATAGTCAAAATGAAAGCAATGTATCTTTGGTGGAAGAAGCCACTGACATACATGAACATAACAAATTGAAAATTATTTGTCTAATGTGTCTCAGAAGATACAGTCACAATGATGGACTTGAAAATATAAAGTAATCACTTCAGGATTTGCTTTAAATTATTTTGCTTTTTGTTGATGTCAAATTCAAACATCATTTAACTACAGAAATTTCCATGCAACCTGTCTCACTATGCAGTTGCATAGAACCCAGCATGGTTGCATTACAACCAGAGCATTAAGCAGAGAAAAGCTGTAGATCTGAACATAGGTTTGTGGCATGATTTTGGCTTGAGCCAACTGGCACTCTCACCAGCAATTCCCAGACTTCACTGTGGGGTTTGTCATGGTCAAGGAACCATTCTCAATAAACAGTTTGGATGTACACACTTCATTCTGGAGATAAGGATACTTAAATGTTATGGATATGGACTGACCATGACAGCTGGCCTCAGAACCAGAGAGCAGACCCTGTCTAGTATGCCAATGTAGATGTCATGAGACATCCTTCTTTTTCTGTTCACCTGAAGGCATCTCTGCTTGCCTGTGCCTCCTTCTCCTGCCCCAGGGACATCAACTGCCTGAGGCAGCTGCTGTCACTGTCTCCGGCAGAATTGTCCGCATGTAAAATTTCATCTCAACATTTTCCAAGTAACCTGAGGAAAATAATTGCTGTATTCTTAAAACTTCTTGAAAGAGCAATATTTCAAGAATTCAGAAACAGTGTCAAGCAAGTAGCTTAAAAACAGTGTCAGCATTTTGCAAAACTGGTATCCCAGTTCAGTATGTTTGTAAAAGCTGATATGTAAGCAAACATATCGAATTGATAAAATAAATAAAGGAAAGGAAAGGAAAGGAAAGGAAAGGAAAGGAAAGGAAAGGAAAGGAAAGGAAAGGAAAGGAAAGGAAAGGAAAGGAAAGGAAAGGAAAGGAAAGGAAAGGAAAGGAAAGGAAAGGAAAGGAAAGGAAAGGAAAGGAAAGGAAAGGAAAGGAAAGGAAAGGAAAGGAAAGGAAAGGAAAGGAAAGGAAAGGAGAGGAAAGGAGAGGAAAGGAGAGGAGAGGAGAGGAGAGGAGAGGAGAGGAGAGGAGAGGAGAGGAGAGGAGAGGAGAGGAGAGGAGAGGAGAGGAGAGGAGAGGAGAGGAGAGGAGAGGAGAGGAGAGGAGAGGAGAGGAGAGGAGAGGAGAGGAGAGGAGAGGAGAGGAGAGGAGAGGAGAGGAGAGGAGAGGAGAGGAGAGGAGAGGAGAGGAGAGGAGAGGAGAGGAGAGGAGAGGAGAGGAGAGGAGAGGAGAGGAGAGGAGAGGAGAGGAGAGGAGAGGAGAGGAGAGGAGAGGAGAGGAGAGGAGAGGAGAGGAGAGGAGAGGAGAGGAGAGGAGAGGAGAGGAGAGGAGAGGAGAGGAGAGAAATAGTTAGCTATAATTGCTTATGCTTTCTGCTTAGTTCTGTCTATATTACACTGCCCTGTGTATTTATATTGCACAGATTAGAAGGAAGAGTAGGGAATTATCAAAAGGAATACAATGCAAGATCCCAGACAGAGTTCTTTGGAGACAGGGGTTTCTCAAACACCCATATTTCAAATGAGCATACTGTTCAGTGTGGGATTGGGTTTTAGAGTTAGTTTTGTAATTATTGGATGAGAATCATTATTTTTTTGATTGTGACTTTATTTAGCAAATTCCAGACACAAAGCACATCCACAGTCTGTTGACTTGAACAAATGAATATTTCAAATCTGGCACTTTTTGAAATATATAACTAACCTACTACGGTTCACCAATTAAGTGTTTGTTTTCTGAGAGGCAGTTTTCTCTCTTTGTGTCCAAATACATATCCAATGTGCATGTTCTGAGAAGGTGTTATTTTGCATTTCAGGACTCTTTGTCACCTTGGTCCAAGGACATAAAATCCTACGTTGGATCCCCTAGAAACTAAAGCATAATAAAATAAAAAATCAACTTATTATTCTATTTCAGTATCTTTTTTCTCCATAAATAATAGATTACTTCTAACCTGTAATGAATTTTTATGGCCCAGGTATCAAGCTTCTGAAAAGCAATAGTTAGGAAAGATTTCAGCCAAAGCAAGACAGTAATCAAAGGAGAGTCATACATGGTGGTGGTGGCATGGGACATGAGGCTGCATGGTGCTTCTGAGATGGAGCAGAGCACACAAGTGAGTTACAAGCCCTTATCCTGCTATTCGGCATGGATTTAATAGCCATAAAAATCTAAATCTTTGTAGCAAGCATGTGTCTGCTTCATACCAAGTCGCACTTGACATTTTATAAACCAGAATCTGCTTTTTTTTATGTTTTTTTTTTTACAGTTATTGCATCTTCTCTTTATCCTTATATTTAGGAATAAGGGTGTAATTAGAGCATTGCCCAAATACACTAAAACAGAAAGCATATTTTGAAAAAATGTAAGAATACTCAGAATTTTGGTTGAGTTGCATACATTACCCAAGAACCCTTCATAAAACAAGATGCTTGTATCTTAATGATATTGTTCCACAGCATTTTTACAATTTAAATGAATACAATGAGGAAATAAGAGCTTGACAATTTCAAAGAACGGTAGATCTGTCCATGCAAAGGTTGTGTCTAACTTTGTAACAGCTGCCTGTGCTCTGGGTTGCTCAGGTACATGTTGCTCATAGTTTACTATTGCAGATATAAAGAACCAAAGCTGTAAGTGGGCTCACATGTAACTGGAATAATTTCATTTAAATCCACTATTTATTATTCCCTCCTCAACCAGCTGCAGATAACGGTAAAGATAAAAATTAACAAATTAAATCCAAACGTAAATATATCAATAGGATGTGTAAGTTCCAGTGAGACTGTGAATTAATTCTGTTCATGAGGAAAATACCTAAATAACTTGTGGCAAGTTATTAAGACTTCCTGTCCCTTGTGGTGTACTTTCTATAATGCATGGAGTTCATTAAACTGTTTGCATAAATATAGATCAACCATGAAAAGCAATTAATCCTGTTACCTGTTCAGTGGCATGTGTGTTGTATATTATTAAATATGCCACATACACATTAATAGTCCAGAAAAAAAGCTTCTGGGAAAAGTAAAATATCTCATTTTGCTTATTTAATTATTTATTTTATTCTACTGTCATTAGATATTTATTTTCTTTCATTCTTTTTTTTTTTTTTTTTTTTTTTTTTAATATATATATATTTTATTTAATAAGTTGAAAACTGTATGCTTAGTGTCAGGTAATAATTAAGGTAGCAAAAAACTGGCATTAATAACAACTCATTACATAGGGAGGTTAGACATAATCCATTGAACTCTGTGAGAGATTTGCCATTGATTTCAGTGAAAGCAAGATTGAGCCTATTGAGTTTCAATATAATTCCTGTAAAATATCCATTAAGTAATGAAGCATATTATAAATAAATGGACACTACTATGCTTTCATTTATCATTAGATTAACATTTTAAATAATCTTGAGAGCAAGCAATACTTAAGAAACAAAGCACTGCAGCTCTTCTACAAAAAAGTATGTGGTTAAATAATTAACCTAGCTGAACCAGAATGAATAGCAGTTTATATCAGTAATTCTAGAAGGACCTAAAGCAATTAGCAATTGTTTTTCAGAATTGCTAGAAATTTTGCACGAGTAAAATATAAATAAATAATACATGTTTGCAAAGTGAATCAACTAACACAAAATTTTGGGTAAAGATGTTAAGTGATGTTAAGAGCAATGAGTCACCTCCTCCAGCCACTCCAGCCCAGGACTGCTTCTGCGCAGGTGCTTGTGCCCAGCCAGATGTCTGGGTACCCATGGTCCCTGCCCAGACTGGGAGTGGACTTGGCTGCTTTGTTCCCTTTTGCAGGCTCAACCTGTCGCACAGGCTCAGCCACCAGCACAGAGCCCTACAATCACCTTGCTTATTCTGGCCTCCCCCAGTAGCTGATTTGGAACCACACATCCTGCCCAGTGGCTGGGAGCAGGGGACACCACACACTACAGTAGCTGATGCTAGGATCCCATTTGCTCCAGTAGCTGGCACCACAGTCCATGTGCTTGGCTACAGGTCAGCTATGGCCCCAGCAGGGTATCAAGTACCTGCAAAAGCATATTTTGCATTTGTATTGAAAATTTCCTTTACAGAGATGCTTATGATAGCTTTAAACTGATATGTGGATTAATATGCATTTCATTCTCCCCCAAGACACACCAAATATATGTGTATATATCATGTCCTCAAAAACTATAAGCAAATAATTATGTATTTTTGTGTTCTTGCTTGAATTTAACTGTACATCATTTTGAATACAAATACGATGAAACCATATTTTCCTCACGACAAACCATGTGAGAATTACCCACCTCAAAGCCCCATTGAAAATATTATTATTTATCATATTAACATATTCTTCTTCATGGTAATTCAGTTCATGATTGTTTAGGTACATCATTGCCAAGGATTAGCTCCCACTGGTGTCCTTCAATTGCTTAATGAAATGGGAATAAAAACTGCATGGATGAGAGAAGAAGTGTTTTATGTGGAAAAAACATCAAAGGCAAGAATGAATTTCATATCTCTTTGATGTAACTTAGCTTCAGTTAAAGAGCATTACAGCTTGCAGGAGTGCTAATTAAAACCAATAGTTATTTGATTTACTTGGCATGCCTTTAAAATAGCTTGTAAAACTTGCCGTTCCTGACAAGAGGAAGATTATGAATCCATGAACATGTAAGATTTACAAGTCTCCCTCCTGTTTCCTCACAGACATAGATGTAATGATCTTCTGAATGTAAGTATCAGAAGATGGAGCTGTGCATACTAATCTTATCAGTATGATAATTCAAATTTGAAAAGCCTGTTCTTTTTCTGCCAGCTCTGGAAGATGAATTAAGGAGAATTAATTAATGTAAGTGTGATATTGAATTATTTTCCTTACAGTTGTTTGTAACAAATAATGTCATTTCTAACCTAGGATAAAGCTGGTGCTTACTAGCATCAGCTCGTCGGAGAACGTTACTAGCAGTGCTGCCTTGTTACTCTTTCTCCAAGTGACAGCAGTCTCAAATGCACCACATACTTTCTCTAATCCTCTTGTGGAAATATTGTTGGAAGGAGTAATGTCACATTCAGTCTTTGATCAAAATCAGTAAATGATTTTCCTTTTATTACCATCAGTTATTTCACTGTTAACACACGATAGAGCCTGGAACTGATTAACAGGTGAAAAAACATGAAATGCTCATGAAAGTCCACTTTTGCTCTGAGGAAGATTTTCCAAAATGTATGAAGTGTAAAAATTGAGGTATTTAACAGTAATTCCTCTTTGAAAAGCGTTTGATGTTTTCTGTTTCAGCTATCATGAGACAATTAAATAGAAAATAACATGTGTCTTCCTAACACCATGGTATATCCCCCTATAGTGAAGGCTTGGCCCATTAAAGGCAGTGTCAAAACTTTGAGTGTCTTTGGAGAAAGCGGAGTGTAGGACTTTTATTGACAATTTTGGGGATTTTGCTTCTTTGAGCCTGCTGTCATGTAAATATTGATTTCAGCTAGATAGCTTTATGGTGGCTAACTTTAATTCCACTGCTGTTTGTTTGTTTGTTTGTTTGTTTTTAATTGATGACAATCCAGATAAATCCCTCGGTCAACAAAGGGGCAATTTGGACCACTGTGCATTATTAACCTGCTATCCACCATTAGATTGTACTGTGTTTCCCGGTTTACTCTAACCATCCATGGTTAAACACATTGTCCTTCATATTCATGTCTCTTCATCTCTAAAACCTAACTTGCTATTTCTCTTCTGTCTGATATGAATGTATTTATAGAAATTTTCTTTTTGTAGATCCTAATTTGACACAAAGAACTCTTTGTTCCCAGGTTCAACATGCAAAAGGTTGTTTCCTGTAAAAGGTTTTCTGCTAATATATAAAATAATATACTAAAAGTTCCTAGACAAGCAAGGTTGTGTAGCATATTTCTTTTATTGCAATAGTGTATTTTCATAGATTCATGGCACTGCAGGTCCATACAGGCTGGAAGGGACCTCTGGAAGTCTGAGGTCTACTACTCCAGCCTCCTGCTCAAACCAAGGTCAATGCTGAATTCAGACCCAGTTGCTTAAGGCTTTACCTGTTCATTTCTTTAAAAATGACCCAAAATGGAAAGTTCAAAATTGCTCTGGGCAACCTGTTTCAGTGCTTTCTTGTTCTCATAGTGATTTATTTTTCCATTATCTCCACTTTCCCACTTCAATTTATACCCACTTTCTTTCATCCTCCTGCCATGCAACCACTATGAATAGTCTTGCTCCAACTTCTTTATAAACTCCAAATATTTGGGGACAGCTGTCAGGCCCTCCTGAAGCTATGCTTTTCTTAGTTTGAATGAGCATAGCTCCTTCAGCCTCTCTCACATGGCACATGCTTCAGCCCTGGTTATCCTTCACTGAACTTGATCCACATTATCAATGTTTTCCTATGCTGGGGATCTGGTTTTACCCAGCAGCTAAACTCTACCACAACCCATCTCTCACTCCCCCTCCTCAAAAGAAGAGGGGGACGAGGAAGAAAAAAAAAAACAAAACTCACATGTTGAGATATGGATAATTCAATTAAAGGGAAAGGAAGAGGGGAAAAACAAGCAAAGGCTGCCCAGAAGCACAAAGAGAGAGAAAAAAAAAATATCTCTACTTCCCATCAATGAGCAATGTTCAACAATATCCCAGGAAGCAGGCCCTCAATACAAGTAGCAGTTGTTCAGGAGGACAGACTTCTTCATAATGAGAGCCTCCCCTCTTCTTTCCTCTTCCTGCCTTTTATTGCTGTATGACACCTTATGGCATGGAATATCCCTTTGGTCGGTTTAGGTCAGCTGCCCTGGTGAGGTCCCCTCCCCATCACTTGCCCACCCCCAGCCTGCTGGCTCTTGAGGCTTGGAGGGAGTCTTGGTGCTGTGCTAGCACTGCTCAGCCATAGACACAACACTGGGCTGTTCTAGCTACAACTGCAGAGCACAGCACTGTAAGGGTCACTGCAGAGAAAGATAATTCCATCCCAGCCAGACACAGTACAGGGTCTAAGACAGTAAAAGGCAGGTAACACCTGGTACTTCACTTGTCACAGCCATCCAGGTGAAGTACAACCCATGCTCTGTAAGCATCCAGTCCTTGAACTGGCACAAGTTCTTTTTTGGCCTGCTCGGTCTCCTGATATGTCCACTCAGTTTTCTGAGTATCAAGACAGACTATTCTTAAAGGACAGGTTTCCTGAGTTCCTTCGAGCTTCAGAGCTACTCCCCATGGGATCCTTGTCACTCTCTGTAACATCACAGATCCTGTCCTCCAGCAAGCAGCAATCTCTGGTGACAATGTGCCCATCAGCTAATGGTGCCTTCCTGCAATCCCCATCACCAACTACTTCCTCCTGGTGCTGACTTTCAGCTCAGGCCCAGATGGTTCCTGTAGTTTCTCTCAGTGGAGCTTTGTCCCCTTCACTGGGTATTAGGACATTTTACCAAGACTGCAAATTCAACTTTGAGGGCAGAGAAGAAGCATTTCTCCTGCTGTCAGATGTCACAAGCCTCCCTCCACTATCCACCCCCCATTCTGAGAGCATCCAGCCTCCACTTGTTTAAGCCTCCAGTTGTCCCTCCTTCAATGTATCATGTGGCTCAGGATGTCAGCTAGGTTTCCATGAAGACCCTGCCTCTTATTCATGAGGGAGCCTTTTGAAGCTTATCACTTGAAAATTTCTGAAATACCAAATTGCTCTGAACTATTCTGTGTTGCCTCGGGAAAATTGCTTCACATATACTAAGTATATAAGAGTAAGCAAAAGCATTTTCCTTCAAAATCTGTTTATATCCAAATGCCATCTGCTCTTTTTTATTATATTTTTCATTAAATAAATGCTGATATGCTACAAAGGTCATACCTATTGCTCTATGGTATTTCAGCATAACACCCAATTTTGAAGAGGAATCTCATGCAGAAATGATTTGTTTTGCTACGGAGATTGGATGTAAAGTTTAAATGTTCTGTTTTAAAATAAAGGACAGTTTCTGTATCTTAGGCACACTGTAATCAATACATTCAGTCATTTTAGGACAGTTTCATGCTGTCATAAACATCCAGTGTTATAACACTGGAACCTATTGATATAAGAAACCTATGGGGAATACAGCAAGACAAAGGAAGCATTTAATTTCTGTGGCAGTAGTGATCAGTACTCCCTATATAGTCCCTTTGTATAATCCCTATATTACACTTCTAGACATCCAAGTAGTAGGTAAGAATTAAACACAACTCTTAAAAATCTCCTGTGATGTCTTAAATTATATCAAAATGTTCCTCTGCAATGGGGGCTACTTTATTCTCTTTAGAAGCAGAAGATAATATAATTCTGAAAATGTACTAATGTGAAACAGGAACATTAGCACTAAAATATAAACATCTGCATATAATACTCATGACCATTCTCAGCCACTAAGATGTTCTATATATTTGTCTCTAATGCTATGTATTGCCATCTATTACAGAATAGCTCTCTCTTTCACGTCTGCATTTTGGGCAAGTAATGGGTAAAACATCCCTCTTAAGTAATAATAATAATAAAATAACAAAGCTTGCTGTCTGATTAAAAAGATGTTAAAAGAAAAAAAAAAAAAAAAACCTTGGTCTTTTTTTAAGATAACTTAGCCTCATACATGACAGCACCTTTACAGTTGCTCTCTTTGGTTACAACATCACATTCAAAAGCTGGCATCATTGCATGCAAGCAGGGTGCCAATGCTCCCCCTGTGCAGTCAGAGTCACACACAACAGAAATCACAGCCTTATCAGCCTTATTAGAAGATGCCACTGAATACAAGTTAACCAAGGGGGATATGCTGAACATACAGCTGTGTCTTAAATTCTGCTCTGTTCAAGACCTTAATATTTTTTTCAGTGCTTATAGCACAAACTATAACCTTATCCCATTCTCACTTCATCTTTCTAGTCCAAAATCTGATTTTATCTGGGCAGAACTTGCCAGAAGGAAGAAGGGAGAGATCAAGTGGGAGAGGAAAGGTCGGGTGCTGAGATCCCCAGAGCAGGTGAGGGCATTCAGCAAAGCAAGGCCTCAAGTAAAAAGCAAACAAAACAACAAATCAACAAATTTCTAATCATACATTAACAGTATTCAGATCTTCCCTCCAAACAAATAAACAAAAACAGGAACAGAACTTTTTGACTACATAATTTTTACAATTGCAGCCAGTATGTCAGTTTGGGGATTGAAGTCTGAGTGGACTAACAAGATGCAGTAAACTGAAGATCAAAGGTAATGCTGCTCCCCTGACTCCTGTTGCTCACAGACTCAAAAAAAAAAAAAAAAAAAAAAAAGATATTTTCAGCCTTTGATAGCATTCTGCTCTCTAATATATATTTCATGGCCAGACTGAGAAAGATTCTTACTTAGCAATGATTCGTCTGCAAGATAAATAGAGTATTTTATTCAAAAGAAGATGAAGGGTAATTTTATAAGATAGTCAGTAAAAGACCTGTTTATCTCAATGTCTTCTCAAAATCAAAACATTTAAATATACGGTTTGCATCATATGGATGATGAACTGTTTTTTTGCAGGGCTCTGCTGTCAAAGAACAGCTCCAGAAATTTAGTGCAGTCTTGCACTGCTTGCTGAACGATGTAATCACCTATAATTGAGTGGCCACCTAAAACTTGTAGTTACAATGAGCTTGTGTGGGCAATATCTGTTTAATTTCATGGTTCCACAAGTTGCTTTTGGCTATCAAAAAATAGAAGTATTCCAATTATCAGCTCAGCAGGAAAATGTTAGGTGCTTTGCTGCTTGGGTCCAAGTCACAGTCCTGAGCCACACACACTGTGGGAGGTCAGTCACCTGTCATTAGAGCAATGAGAACTGCAGGACAAGCTGGCTGCTGGAGCTCTGGAACACAGTAAATAAATACATATTGCTCAGCTTTTTCAGACAATTTTCAAATGGAAAAAACACAGTAGTCTGTTTAATGTGACTTCATTTAATTCTGCAGTTATCAGCTTTTTTTTTTTTTTTTTTTTTTTTAACAGAAAGGGTACAGATATGTTTTCACTTCTCAGTAATTCCTTCCCAATCTTTATACTCTAAGATAATTCATATGCTATTACTCAAGTGCATTACAATTTTTAGAAATGTTCATTCTGTTGTAATTGTATTTATCTGATGCTAGCAAAAGATCTCCTGTTGATCATGTACCTCTTTATTAATGCATCTTTATGATGATATGTATCTTTAAACGATCTGTTTACTTGTTACAAATAGTAGCAAGCATTGTAGGTGATGTGTAGTACATGAAGATGTGTAATGACTACATTGATAAAGGTAAGCACTTGCAGTTACCACGTGACATGTCATGTACAATTATGCATCTAATTTTCATAATAAAAAAATATTATAATTACCAATGTCACAGCTTTCATTGACAGCTTAATGCTAGTTATTATAGATATAGAATCATCAGAAAAAAAAAAAAAAAAAGAATCATTTATGATATAAAGAAAAATGAAATATATAAGTATTTCTGCATATTGAAAGTTTGTATTTTTAAAACTGGACTCTCTTTAGACAAAGTTATCAATAATGCTACTGATGCCACATGCTAAAGGAGAGATGTACCCTGTTCTGGCCTGGGGACTTTGTTTTTATTTTTTCTTGTTTGTCAGCCTTCCTTAGTTGTAACAATTCAGGTACTTGTAGGACTGAGAATTGTGATATTATCTGTAACAAGTACATTTTATCATAGTTCTCCACACAGTATTCCTATTCAAAGATATTGGTGGCAGACAAGAAAACTACAAGGAACTTTTGGTCTTTTGGATGAAATGAAGCTGGGGGGACTTCAAATAGAAGGAAAAAATATTCCAAGAATGAAGTATTGAATCATTTAGTGTATACAAAACTAATGTCTTCAGACTTCATATAGAAAATTCTCACTTCAAAACAATAAACCTGACTCTAGCTTGAAAATTAAATTTAAGAAACTTGGGGGAAATCATAACCTGGTGTCTCATATTAAAATTAATATTCATTGTTTGTGTTGTCTGGGTTTTCAAGCACAGAGAGGAAAAACTGGTGTTGCAAACATAAAAATAAATTACGAAAGAATGGTATTAGCATTAGGTGTTATTTTGCACTGTCTGTGATTCTCAGTACTGCACATCTCACTGAGTCACTCTACTGAATAACTTATGAATTATTTTTTTTCCAGAAAAAACATTCTACCTTTGTAAGCAAAGCAAAACTTAGATGGTACTTTCCCCTTCCCACATCTTCAGATTCTTGTTAGATGTCCCTCCCTCCAATTTAGAGCTCTGGATAAATTTAGGATATGGACCAACCAAGATATATACTCTTGGTTGTTTCAACGGAACCTTTCTGAGATGCTGACCAGGTCCTAAGCCTTGGCACTGCACAAGGGCTAACCAAACAGCACTTCTGCAAACATTTTACAGCACTGTTGTTGGAAATCTTAGAATAATTTAGAAGTATTGTTATTACTAAGACTTCTTAAATGCTTCTCAGAAGACCGTACCTCTTTTTGTATCTGTAAGGAAATTTTTTTTTCTTCGATTGTTTTCTTTCTTTCTTTGAGAAATCCCCATTTCACCAAAGTCATGGAACACAACTCTGGACAACCTGAACACTGTCAAGTCCACTGTTTTGGAAACTTAGTTTTCAAAGTGCAGTGTCCCAGTTAGAGTCTGTTTCTCCTGCTTGGGTCCCCTGTGCCCTGCATGTGGCTTATTATATGCACTCATATGGTTTTGAATTTCAATTTATGCTGAATGTTCACAAATCTTCTTTTGCATCTTGCCATACCTTCTATTCTACAGTTCAGTAACTTCCTGCCTAACACCTTTTCCTGCATCCATTCTAACATGATTAAAAAAAAAGTTCACCCTATCTTTTTTCACAGTTCCTCTACATTGTTAGCCACAGCTGAAAGCAACACTTGGATTTTTTTTTTTCCAGTTTTCCTGAAACCAAAAAGTTGCATTGAAATTAGATAAAAGGTCTACTTATCCTCCTCTCTTAAGGTTTCTGAGATTCGTTCCTTTCTTCCCGTGTACATAGCTTAAGTTCACCTCAACCTGCTTCTCTTTGACCTTCATGACTTTACTGTCACCTACATGTACTTCTCTACACAGCTCCTAAAATTGTGTTTCTTGTTTTTCAATCTGACCTTTGCCAATTCCCACCTTTTGTTGTTGTTGTGGTTGTTTTAACCGCTCCAGCTTGCAGTGACACCTCCCTGAACTATCCAGACTTTCTTGTGGGTCCCCTACTGCTCTCATCTCCTTGGTTCACAGTTCACAGTTAAGAATACACAATAATCACAGTTAAGAATAACTCCCATCTGATTTAACTGATTAAAAATAAATATCTTCAGAGCAAAGTAGCTAGAAACAAAATATTGATATTCATTGACCACCTGACAGGACTTGAGCATGTTGAGTTTTCTCCCATACACAGTGAAGTATGAGAAACCAAACAACTTTGTCCATCTCACAATCCTCCTGCAATGAAGCAGGCTGCTGTGATTGCTGGCAGTTTTCATTTGTCACTGTCAAGAGCTTGCCAGCACTGACAGTCATTCAGAAATCTCTTATAGTCTAAACTGCCAGACTGTTTTTTGTTGTTGTTGTTTTTGATTATGTTTGTTTGTTTTAATTCTTTTATTAGGATATGTATTACCCTCTACCATATTTTATTTTTCTTCTGTAGGAAAGTAAAACTATGCCCCAAATCCTTACACAAAAGAGCAATTTATACTGTGTTAGCAATACTACCTACCCAAAAGCTAGAAGGAACACTAACCCCAGGGCTGCAAAATGAGTCTGTCTTGTCTAAATGCTGTTTGGAGCTCTCTGCTTTTGTTCTGGCAGAAGCAGACTAAACAAGAGGAATGAAGGATAGGGATTCAAACACAATCCTAGGATCATTTTTTTTTTTTTGTCTGTTTCATCTTTTGCACATTTGCAGTGTTACCCAGAGAAAATGAAGGCTCAACTCACTGGTAAAGTGACACAAAACACACTTGATAAATTTGTCTTCCTTCTAGAAGAAAAAAAAATCATTTTAAGTATTCATTTCTATTCAGCATCTTTGTCTTGAGGGATTTCTTATATAGATGGTACAGAGAAGAAAGCAGACATCTGCATTTAGACAGAAATATCAGAAAAAAAAAACTTCTATATGAACTAAGCAATGTTGCTTTTTTCTTTCTTCCAATATAACGCGAAAAATTTTTTCTCTTCCATCTCTTAAACAATGATGTTCAAATGGGGCTTCAGAGTCCCCCACACACCGATAGTGAGGATATTGTAACAGGTCTAATTTTGTATGGTGACCAAATCTTCCTGAATCAAATGCTCCCAATGGTATATTTTTTTCTGTTTATTGTAAATATCTTCTGTTTTTCATTTAGGTATCATGAACATACTGGTGGTCAATGGAAACAAATGGGAGAACTAAGGAATAAAATTCCCATTATACCCAAGCTCAATATCTTGCTGCAGTCTATGTAATGTGAAGAAAAAAAAAAAAAAAAAAAAAAAAAAAGAAAGAAAAAAAAAAGTGAAAAGCAATTAATGACATTTTAATAGGTTTTCCTAGCTTTTGGAGTCTGTTGTTTGTTTTCAGTCCATAATTCACTTGGTTACAGAAGGAACCACCATTGATTTTTAGTGTAGCAGTACTTGGGCTAAAGGATTATAAAAAGCTTCACAGTGTTTTACACACACGCTGGGACAATTCCTGCTCCAGCTCACATCCCAGGTAATGCCACTGATTTTGAAAAGGCTGGATGAGACCCAGAGGAATGACTTCAGAAGCAATTTGTGTTTAATATGTATCAGAAAAGACATGCCTTGCTCACTCATGGAATACTAGGTGCAAGGAAAAGAGGAAGAACACTGCTGGAGAAGATATAAAAATCTTCTGCTTAGAATGATCCCCTTTTTTCTATTGGGAAAATATTTTTCTACTGAAAAATATTGACCTGCTTCAAAGGAATAAGGATTTTTCCACTGATGTAAACCATGTCTGAGATTTTATTTTATGTCCCAGAAATAAGAGTTTTTGCTTAAATGGCAAATTAATGAAAATCACTTCTGTGGCACCAAGCATATCAGCATATCACAGGAAAAAGTCTTTAGTATGGCCAGGATAGTTCATACCAAATCTAGTGTACAGTAAAGTCCAGATTTAAAGGCAGATTTAATGAGCTGCATTCACGGTCAATGGTTTTCCAGGAACCATGCATGACTTAATACTTATTACGATTTCCAGATAAAACAAGTCAGTCATGTAATTATACATTTAGCTAATAATGGTAGGTGCAAAACAGCTTCCTCAAAGATATGCCTTCATGCATTATGCTTATTATAGGGCCACATTTGCTGTCCACGGCTCCCAAAAGCCCTTTGTTATAGAAGGTTACAGTTTCGTGTTTTTACAAATGCTGCTATGCATTTCACTCATAAGAAAGAAACAGCAATATATTAATTGATGAAAGCAGAGATTTAGCAGGGCTTAATCATGAATAAGACAGTGATCTAAGAAAATTGTAATGGTAAATGTAGCATTAACAAGACTCATGATGGCAAGGTTACCCAATTATTCACTGCACTGAGGGCAGGGTCAGACAAAAGGAGTCAGGAAGACCCTCACCTTGAGTCATGAGGTTCAGAGCGGAGCCCCTTTTGCCATCCAAACTCCAAGGAGTGAGTCTAGATACAACACAATCCCAGACTTAAGAGCTGATACCTAAAGAAACATATGCACAACCAATCCTTTATATCACTTAGCTAAGATTACAAAGTTTCATCATGCTTAGCAAATTACTTGCAAAGTCTCAATGAGTGTCGTGGTTTAACCCGACCGGCAGCTAAACACCACGCAGCCGTTCGCTCACCCTCCCCCCTCCCTCTCTGGGACGGGGGAGAGAAATGGAAAGTGAAGCCTGTGAGTTGAGATAAAGACAGTTTAATAAGACAGGGAAAAAAAAAATAACAAAAATAATAATAACAATAATAATAATGATGATACAATGGTGATAATACGAAAGTAATAATAGTATGTACAAACAAGTGATGCACAATGCAATTGCTCACCACCCGCTGACCGATGCCCAGCCTAACCCCGAGCAGTCCGGCCCCCTCCCCCCGGCTAGCCACCCCTATATATTGTTTAGCATGACGTCAGATGGTATGGAATACCCCTTTGGCTAGTTTGGGTCACCTGTCCTGGGTCTGTCCCCTCCCAGCTCTTACTGCACCCCCCAGCCTGCCCGTTGGCAGGACAGAGCAAAGGCTGAGATGTCCTTGGCTTAGTATAAGCACTGCTCTGCAACAATTAAAGCATCGGGGTGTTATCAGCACTCTTCTCATTCTAAGCCAAAACACAGCATTCCACCAGCTACTAGGAAGAAAATTAATTCTGTGCTAACTGAAACCAGGACAATGAGCTAGCTATTAGTCAATGACTATCTGTCACAGGCAGAGAATCTCTCAGCCTCAAGGAGTAACCTTGAGAGATGTCCCTGCTCCAGGAGAAGATTCTAGCACGCAGCAGAAGAACTCAATGGGATCTGGACTGTCCCTTATTTATGGAGTAAGATGAAGGACTAGTCATATTTGTATATCAACCTTATTTGTTTGGTGCATGCTCCAATAGTCCTTGGACTTATCTCCCCCAAATCCACCCACCTTGAACCTGGTTCAGCTATTATGACTAGGTGCATTCATCACAGCTGCCACTGATGGCTGCCACCTGAGCAGGATTACTGGTGAAGGGGCAGGCGGGGGGGGGGGGGATACACCAGCTCAGATATTCACAAGTTATTTTATTCTATAAAAATTTACAAAATGCTCAGTGTCATTTAACATGTTTCCATGTACATTAACATAATGAAACTTGTGACCTGAAAGACAGAAGGTAAGGCAGCTTGAGTGGTCAGACCTAAGACTGACATACCATGAAAAGTAACGCTGTCACTCAGGGTCTCAGTGTCCTGAGCACATCATTAACAAGCTGTAACAGTGACTGAAGACTTATAATGTGGAGCTCAACTGAGTGCTCTGGATAAAACCTTTGGAAGTATGCTAACATGAACATTAGATCTCAGGAATGCTTACAAAGATCACTGTGGGTTCATAAGATTTATAAGGATCTTTGTTTTTCTAATGAGTGTTATTGCAATTTGGGAGATAAGAAGGATGATCATTGTTTTGCCATCTCTCTCTGCTTTTAGGAAACCAACTTAGTGTAGGCAAAGTTCAACCTATTGACTATACAAAGCTAGGAGTGAATGGATTTACTGCATAGATTTGCTGTTAACAGAATAGTTAATTTGTAATTAATAAATCAAGATGCTCACTATTCACTCCCAATGTTCTTTCACTTGAAAATGAGAAGTACTGTAATGAAATTCAATAGGTTTAAAAGAATCTGCGAGGATTGGGACTGCACATTACTGTTACACCTTATTCTTTATTTATCCTCATCAACATATTGATTACAGCAGTTTGGTGAAAGCTGTGTGATAGCTGAGCTGAGAGGAATGGATGAATGATGAAGTAGAAGCATTTGAGGCTTCATAGAAGAGTGATTGTGCTTACAGGTTATAATTAATTTATTGCTGCTATTTCTCATAACTTTCCATTATTGCTAGCTACTTGCAAAATGCATAACTCAATTTCCACTAATGACCTGATGGCTTCGGAGTTAAAACAAATAGTTTTTTACAATTTAGAGGTGTAAGTGTGTATAAATTTGTGTTGTGATTTAAAATATTTATAACCTGTTTGCCTGATTATTCAAATTACAAAATAATAGGTATGATGTTCACAACTATTTTAGTCAGGTTTCTTTTCCCAAGCTTTGAGGTCTCATGAGTTTAAAGTGAGCTGGGGAGATACAGTGGGAGGTGAAAGGAAAAAGTTAGCGGCCTAAGTATTGAAAGCTTTACTGTCTGTTTTTACAACCCAGTGCAGCACTTGTTAGTATGTTCACAGCAAACTGCTGCACTATATTACTAGATATAGCTTTTTATAGCTAGTCTTCATTTCATCTTCTTAATAAATATGTGTGTGTTTCAAGACCATCTAAAATATACTACAAAACTCTTGCTGACATTAACAAGACAAAGGGCTATGTACATGCTCTGGACTTAAGAGAAAAGAGATTTGACTGCTGTAAGCTACAAGATACAAAAATTTCAAGAAGAAAAATGCCAGGTTTTTTTGTTTGTTTGTTTGTTTGTTTTCCCCAGAATAAAAGCATATATAACTGGCATTGACATGCCACTTTCCAGTGCATGCTTCAAACTGGAGTATTGGGCTCAAAATTGTTCAGGTAATTTTGTGGGACTAATGATCACTGGTTCTTTCAAAGGATCTAGCATTTCCAGAAGTTGTGTCACTCTGCTGAACTTTTCCTTCCTGAAATGCTCTTCCTCACTCTAAAAGAATGTTGTTCATGGGTCTGTTGCATTAAAACTCCTTAGGAACCTACAAGTATGGATAACATGATTTTATTTCCCCTGTCAATACCAAGCCATGTTATATATTTTCCAGTGGAGTTCCTTCCCAAGTACTACAGGAAAGTAATACCCAATGTTTTAAATAAGATAGACAGTAGAGTTGATATATTCTTCCTGAGTTAATTAATAAGAAAAGTTCTGTGATATTTATTTGGGTGGTGGACATCTGTAGATACGTCCATGTCTCTTTCAAAAATTAAATAAAAATAAAAATCTTCCACACAAAAGAAATCACAGAATCACTGAATGCTCGATATTGGAAGTGATGTCTTGAGAACTGGCACCCTGTTTGAGCTGGCTTAATTAGAGCATGTAGCCCAAGCCCATGTCTAGTCATGTTTTGAATATCTTCAAGGATGGAGGCTTCATAACCTTTGTGGTCAACCTGTTCCAGTGTTTAACTACCCTCACTAAAAACATGTTTTGTTGTAGATAGAATTTCCTGTGTTCCACTGTATGTCCCTTGATTCTTGTCCTGCCACCAGACACCACTGAAAAGAGCCTGTCCTTGTCTTCTTTGTTCCCTCCCTTGAGGTATTTATACACTTTGATAAGATCCACTCTAAGCCTTCTCTTCTCCAGACTGAACAGTCCCAGCTCTCTAAGACTTCCTCAGAGCAGAGATACTCCACTATAAAGGAGTGGCTCTTTGTTGGACTCTATCCAATCTGTCCATGTCTCCCTTGTACTTGAGAACCCTGAACTTGACACAGGACTCCAGGTGTGGACTCAACACTTCTAAGTAAACAGGAAAGATCACCTGCTGCAAACACTCTCTCTCGTGCCACCCAGGCTGTTAGTCTTTTTTGTCACAGTCAACTGTGTTCAGTTTGGTGTCCACAAGTCCTTGTCAGCAAAGCTACTTCAGTCCCAAGAGCATTAAATAGTATTGAAGCATTAAAAACTATTAAGGCACCTGTAAATACTGTCATTTCTAAGTGTTGTTTGGTGTGTTGTGTTTTTTTTCTTTTCTTTTCCTACATATGAAGAGAGTTGCTTTGTCTTCTGTTAAGACAAACAACATTTTTCTGTCAGTTAAATAACAAAGAATACTTTTTTTTTTTTTTTTTAATAGCATTTGTGATATACCACAGGCTATACAGAGGATGTGTTTTATTTAACTTACTATTATGTCTTTTGATTTACTTAAAGCTCAAATTGCTCACTGGGGATTGAAGATATCTGAACTGGAAAATGAACCTTTCAGTCTCTCAGTCTTGGCTCTTGATGAGAAATAAGACTGAAGATTGTTCACTGAGAAAATCTTTTTCAATCTGTCGAGCTTCATTTATAGGAACTGAAAGCATTGGCACCCAGTAAGAAACTGTCTAGATGGTATTTAAGCAGAAATCAAACTCTGTGTTCCTAAACCATTATATTTAGTACTGGGTAGTTTTGTTGTTGTTTTGTTGGCTGTTTGTGTTTTGTTTTTTTTGGAAGTAGTTCTAGGAAACATAAGCTGGGAGTATGTTAGCAGAGTATTACTTCCCTCCATTTGCACTTGTCTCCTGTTCTCATGTCCGAGCATGGAAAACCAGTCTTTCTCAGTGTAATATTAGTTTTGTACTGGCTCTTCGGCCCCATGCACAAGATGTGGGGAGCCAGCATGCAGTGCTGGGTAAGAACCAGGCAGTGTAAATCCCTGCTTATTGAAAGTTTCCTGCCTCATGACATATCTGACTGGGAAGGATATATCTTTAACACAAAATGCACAGTCCTATTCAGGTAACAGTCGTATCAGTTGCATCTACCCAAGAGCTTAGAAATCCAATAACAGCCAATAATATAAAAGCACAGACTAGTCTTTACCCTCTGGATAAGAAGTGTGACTCAAGTTCTTCAACAGAGGAAAAAGTTAGTTGTTTTTTTTTTTAAACCATGAGGGTGGTCAAACATGGTAATAGGCTTCCTAGAGAGGTGATTGATGTCCCATGCTTGTCAGTGTTCAAGAGACATTTAGATAATACCCTCATTAACATGCTTTAGCTTCTGGTTAGCCCTGAAGTGGTTGGTCAGTTGGACTAGAAGACCTTTGCAGCTCCCTTCCAACTGAACTATTTTTTTCTAATGGCTAGTCAACCCTGGTCATGCAAGCCTTTCGCCAGCTTCCTGTGGTCACCATAGATTGTCTGAACTTACCCAACTCATTGTTTCATGGCACCAGTCTGCTCTCAGTGGTCAGGGAGGGTCCTAGTGCCTTTAATTGTAATACATCTCTTATAGGTTTATAGGTTGTTTTCCTGTACTTTCCATCTCAGACTGGAGAATTAACCTTAGAAATTTGGGCTCAGTTGGAATAAGAAAGGCATTTTGTAAACAAATTAGGACGTCACTGGCCACAAATGAGACATGGTTGAGAAATGCAAAGTGTGTGGGAGACAGATTACAGGGCAAAGCTTACCCAGAAACTAAGAAGTGATGGTCACTCCTTACTCCTGAAAAATTCTATTTCCATGCAGAAATGTGTCACTGTTATCGTAAGAGTTTTGTCTAGAAGCAGCAGAAATGCTGCCACAATGACCTCAGTTTGCCCAGTGAGCAGTTCAATTTCCCCTATTCAAAAACATGAATTCAAAATGTATTCAAAGGGTATAAATTCATTGCTATTACATGGCAGTGATTTTTGGTTGGATTCCTGGGCCCCTTCTCTGAATGACACATGAAAGTGGAGCATTTTTGGAGCTGAGCATCTCTGCGGTCCTGAGATCTATGAGGTTCTGCTTTTATGCCCTTCTCCGTCTCTTACAGAGAACCACTGACAGACAGGTTTTCCTGTGCCAGCATTGGGGCACGTTACTCAACTTTAAATAGATGTCATAGCTCTGTTTGTCAGTGCTAGACTGACTTCTCCAGTGACAGATGTGCAAAGACAGATGGAGATAGGGGAAATTGGCCTCCCAGCTCCAAAAGTTTTGATGCAGCTTTTGGACAGTGTATAAGCTGTATCTTTACTTTCCCTGTGTGTTAATGGTCTCTTCTGTTTCTTCCTAATTACCCACTTACTACCTGGGCCATGTTGTATATAGGGGTTGGCAGAAACAAAGAGAGTGACTGTACAGCCATTATTTCCTTGCAAGAGGGAGTTACGACCACTGTAAGGAAAGAATAGGGTGATGTACAGACACTGGAAAATACTGTTAAGGTTGTTGGGGAGACTGAAAATGTACTGGTCATGATCTGATTGCATCTTACAGAACAGACAATTCCAAGCTGCCCAGGTCATGCTAAAAGGAAGATAACAGCCTAACAGCCTGTGTTGGGTCTGTCTGGGATGGAGTCGCCTTTCCCTGCAGCCACCACACAGCCTAATAGCCAAAGCCTGCTGTGTACCAGCCATCCACACATATGGGAACCAGCCCTCTGGCTGGGGACTAGCTAAGCAGTAAGAGGCTGGCAGATCACTAGCAGATAGGATTAACTGTAATCTGGTCAGCTACTTTTGTGGAGGTGAACCCAGGCAGTAGTTCTTCTACAGCTGCATATCCATATCACATGCATATCCATACAGCATGGATAGAAACAGGTTGTTACAAAGACTTTTCCAGTGCAAGGGAAGAGAAGAAGATGCTGTATTCAGAGGTTGGCCTGAGGCGCTGCCTGCCGATACCGCCATGTCACCTTGCATTGAACAGGTAGCCAGGTACATGGCTCACAACCACCAGCAAACAAGAGCAAGGTGTCAGGCCACTCTGCACATTTGAAAGGGGAGTCTTTTTAGCTGTCTGTCTCACAGCAGTAGGTCTGAAGAGCACATCAAACTACTGTTCATAGCACCTTGGAGAGCTGAGCAGACAGCTTCCTATGTGTATAATTTATTAAAGCTCCTGATTTAATGAGATCTGTTTAGGTTTCAAACCTTTAATAATCAAGGGCTCTTTCCCAGCCATCCTTTTAAATTTCCACCATGAGGAGTTTATTCACTGACAGCTTTAAGCCAACTGATAGGTGAACAGTGCTCTCAGAGTGGCTGTCTGTCTTGTAATCTGACATATGAATGAAGCTCTCTCTATATATGTGTATATATCAGATTGGTCTTGACAGAACATGTTATTTTGAGGCTCTTCAGTAAATACCGTACGCACCAGCTGTTCTAGCCACATGCACATTTACTACATTTGTCTTAAGAATTAACTTATTGTTAAATGAATGTTGTAAATAATCACTTTAGAGCTTTGGGGATATTTTATTTGTTCTGTCATATACACCAGCACTGAAATATTCATGCATAAGACAGATGTTTACCCATGACAATTTACATGGACAGAGCTCCTGATTTCTGCAGTTTAGAGAAGCAAAATGTACTCAAGAGAAAATAGTGAGCTTTGATATTTTCTCTTCCTTCACCCCCCTAAGACTTTCAGAAAGGTTGTTTCCAGATATGAAGTGTTCATTGAACCACCGGTTTTGAGGGACTTAAGACCACTTCCAAGTCAAGTAAAACAGATCTCTAAAACAAAGACCTATGCTAATCACAAGGACAATAAAATCTTGTGTTAGGGCAAGTGACAAATACCATCTATGTTCTTGAGATAGCAAGGACACTCTGGTGTGGTATTAAATAACTGCATGTGGTCTCCAGAAGTTAAAGTACTTCCAAGGTGCTTAAAATCTTTTTTTTATTATTATTATTATTATTATTTTTATTTTTATTTTTATTTTTTTGATAGTTGGAAAATGGAACAATGATGTTTTTATCCTACATCCATAGAAAACCTTTTGATCTTTAACTAAATGTATGCAACGGATGGGGACACCTCTTCCAGGACAAAACAATATAAGATACATGTGACATAAGTGTTTTTAGGTTTATTTTTACACCATTACAAAACCAACCAAACAAAACAACAACAACAGGTGTTTTCTTATACGCTAGACCTCAAATATTCAAAGACATTCAGAGTTTTAACTTGTCTCTTTAAGAAATCTAATCTACTTAAACACAGAGGAACGATTATTTTGGGAAAATTATTGGCAAGTTTTCCCCAAAATCCTTTTTCCATTGCAGGATGTTTGGAAAACCAATCACCTGAGTAAATTTTCCTTTCTCGATTTGAATAGCAGAGATGAGAAGGTAATAAGGCTACTTTGGAGAAAGTCTCTCTCATCACCATTTTAGACTGCATGATTGGATTCGGAGAATAAGGAATGTCATTCTGTGATAACCACTCTATAAAATCTTTTATCCCCTGCACTATAATGAAATTTCTTAAACTTCCAAATGTGTTAAAAGTGTCTTTCGTGTATAGTCTTACACTGGCAGTGTTTTGTACTCAAGAATCACTGTTCCTATGTAAAACATATCATTTTTTAGGTCATTTGAAATGCATGAAATTTCTGGCATGCATGACAATGCATTTCTGACAAGCATGACAAGTTCCATTCAGAAAATTGGAATATTGAAAGCAACCTTCCTATATAGTATGAATTGGCAATTAGGAATGGTAATGGATGAAATAATAATTAGCAACTTATAATGGCAATATTAGTGACATTAGAAAGAATGTCACATTAGAGTAAATTTAACAGAATTTACTCTAGAGCTAATGAATATATATTGCACTATTTCTTAGCAGCATTTTTTTTTTTTGCTGCTGTAGAAATTTCTACAACTGTAGAAATATGAACACTAATGATGTAAAGAAAATAAAGGCATTCAGATTATTCCAAGATTTCCATCCTAATGAATTGGCACTTTCTAGAGAAACTAAAATAACATGCCACCTTTCAGTGACTACTCCAAAGTATGTAATAACTAGGTAGTTAGATTCATTCAGTAAAATTCTAACACATGTCAATGTGAATTTTGACATTGACATAAAAACAGCTATTCTTGCTCTATTGTTCAAAATTGTTCAAAGTATTGAACAACTACCATTGGGTTATTTTGACATTGAACTGCCATTAAAAAAAAAAAAAAAAAAAAAAAAAAAAAAAAAAAAAAAAAACCTTTACAAATGAGAAAAAACAGTAGTACACAATTTTAATTTTATTATCATCAACACGAAAAATGTGAAAAAGCCTGTTAGTCTTTCTCTAAGGTCACTAAAAGGATTAAACTAATAATGTAAATCAAAGATCCCTTGTTCCACAGTAGCTGTCTCTCCAGAGTAACAAATTTCCCAAAAATGTTTTAAGAACTCATGAAATTATTCATCAGAAAATAATTGGAAACCTAAAAATAAATAAAGTAATAGATTTAATTTTCAGTTGCCCGATGCTTCCAACTTCCTTTTTTAAAAATCTTTATTGCTGTTTTACAGATGTCTTTGAAAGAAATTGGGAATTGGAATTAATTTTCAGATAGTAACACAATATACCCAATCTTGACTAAAATAATACCTGATAATATTTAAATTAACGCTTCTTCAAAAGGAATCCATTTGTAAGTAAGTAATCACACAGTGAGTTACTGATTTAATAAGCTTGGCTTAATTTCAACTGCTTAAAACTATTTATCACCAAAGATACTTGTATATCAAGGAACAGCAGTGACAGAGGGAGCTAGAAGGATACAAGACTGCCATTTCTCTGTCTCCCACTTACAGTGGCTTTCAAATTTGAAGGGCTAGTAGTTTGAAAAGTCTTTGATCACAACATAATAGAGTTAAAAAAATATGAGAAATGCAACTCTAAACTTTCTGCAGAATGACGCCCGACCCGAAGGGCAAAGTCTGTCACTATAAATATCAGACATCCTGTGTTGTAATTCTACTCTTTCATCTCTTTCTACCATAATTGGGCCCAGTTCTGCTAGGAAACATTTTAATTTGCCCTTCAAACTTCCACACTGTCAAGAGAATTGTTAATATCATAATCTAATGCTTTGATTTTGTTTAACAGTGAGAATAACATTTTACAGCTTTAAGGTAAATTAATATGTACAAATACTTTATATGTAACTTTTAGAAACTTGAAGCAAATTGCCTCCTTTTCCTGAAAAATACTGTTTTGACAAGAGGGCCTTTGTGTGTGTGTGTGTGTGTGTGTGTGTGATCCATTTTTTCCTGAATCATATGGGATCCTTACTTTCATGAACTCATGGACAGCTCTTAGGTTTTCAGTGCTATTTGAGAGTTGAAGGCACTTTCTGAGGCAGTTTGATAGACTTTTCTGCTCTGGAGACTTAGTTGTCTGTTTCTAGATACCTGTCATGACCAAGACTTTTTTAAGCTAGTCCATATGACGATGATTAGAACAAGGAAGTCAGTTGCTTTAAGTTCTTAGGCACGTCCAGATTCATAGGAGTACACATGGTAAGTAGCACAGATGGTTGCAGTGAACACCAGTGACTGAATTTTCCTAAATCTGACTTAAGCGCTGTAGTAGATCTAAGTCATGTTTTAAATTCACTGTACTGGATTAGAAACAAGACTGTAATGCTCTGTATTTACCACCTTAGAAAAGCCAAACTAGTTATGAAATTTTAGTTTTAGAGACATAATCTTCAATGAAGCTTTATCATATCTCAGGTAATTGTTTGGTTCATGATGCATAAAACAGATTTACTGATGGAAGAATGTAGAAGAAGGTATGGAGCCTGTACTTCAAAGGCCAAGTAAGGAAACTCTAGAGAGACACCATTGGAGTACCCCTCCTTCAGCATCTTCTTATTTGTTTTTTGCTAGCTAACTGGAAAAAGGAGATGACTCAATGCTTCCTTTAAAACAGTCCACACTATCTCGTATAGGAATGCAGCCCCTTAACTGGTCCAGGAACTTTGAATAATAGAAAACCTTTTAACCTGCACCTAGCTTTTAAGTACATTAGGCATGACACTCCCTCCATCAGCACCTGTGTGTGCAACAGGTTTTATGGTTCTCTAGAGTTCAGAAGATGAATGTCGACATTGAAGGCTACACCATGCAGATGCATTAATTCTTGGCTGCTTTCAGCTTACATTTAAGATGTATTTGTCCTCAATTTGTTTGGAAGGTCTTCCTTGAATCAGAGACAATGTCTACTTCTTCTTCAAGTCTAACACTTGTCTAAAACACTTCCTTCTTTCCACATGGTCCATGCATTGCCACAGCTTTGCAGTGCTTGATGGCAGACTGGACTGGGAGGATTTATTGCCAATATCTAGCTCAGGTTGTCTTGCAGCTGTGGAGAACTCTTACTTAGAATTTTCTCTGTAACCCTTGCTGGTGTCAGGAAAGATTTTGATTATTTACAGAAAAATAACCAGATTCATGCAACTCCCCAGAGAGTGTGTTTTGTGTGTGTGTGTTTATTTTATTTTTATCTTTCTTTATTTCTTCTTTCTGGGCTGCTGCATTCTAATGCTGTTTAGGAGATTCGTGCATACATAATGTGTGAAAAACACAGAACCTGGGCTACCTGGCTGTCTGCTGAACATGCTGTGAATTATCATAGAATCATAGAATCATAGAATATCCTGAGTTGGAAGGGACCCTTAAGGATCATCAAGTCCAACTCTCGACACCGCACAGGTCTACCCAAAAGTTCAGACCATGTGCCTAAGTTCACAGTCCAATCTCTTCTTAAATTCAGTGGATTTGGTACCTGAAGCAGACAAGAACAAATCAGGGTATTCAGGCATCTCTTACTGGTGCACAGTCACAGCTCACATGCAGTCACAGAAGATATAACATTGTCCCCACTGAAAAGAAGACAGACCTACATGTATTTCCCTAGAAAACACCTCTTTGCAATAGCTGTTCTCTAAGAGAGAGTTCTGAAACCAGGACAAATAACAAAAATACATTAACATTATTTATTATCATTACTGATAATGTTATTAGTAGTAAATAAGCTACTCAGATTGTTTGTAAATACAATAAAATATTTATTGTAAACACAAGATTGTTTTTACATTTTAGAGTCTCTCACAGCAGCTGTTTCATCTTTGATAAAGAGTCTTACATATTTTATCTATTATCAACCATGAACAATACATAGTAAAATGGAACAAGCAGAAAACAATTTGATAGCAGGAGACAGTGCAGTATCCAAATATACATTCACATATTGTGAATCCCCCCCTTCTCTGTCTGCAGAATCAGAAAACTGAATGGACTTCAAACACCCAAAATATTTTACTTAATCATTTAACAGACATTTTACAACTTTAATGAAAAACATAATTTACCACAATTATAGTTTAATTACTTCACCCTCAGCATATTATCTTATATGATAGCTATCAGATCTAATTATTTCCTTTCCATTTGAGCTTAATAAAAAAGGAATTGGGCCAATGTACATGTAATTCCTGGATTAATTCCTACAGTGGAGTAACACAGCTGAATTTTTATGACGCATATACTGGGGCAACAGTAGCTTAAACTGGGGAAATTTTTACTTTAGGGAGAAAGAAAGAAAGAAAGAAAGAAAGAAAGAAAGAAAGAAAGAAAGAAAGAAAGAAAGAAAGAAAGAAAGAAAGAAAGAAAGAAAGAAAGAAAGAAAGAAAGAAAGAAAGAGAGAGAAAGAAGGAAGGAAGGAAGGAAGGAAGGAAAGTGGAAGGAAGGAAGGAAAGAAGACAACAAAACAGAAATTATAGTGGAAATAAGACTCACTCAAATACCACTATATTTTCACCTAAAAGCTTCAATGCAGCAAATTTAAACTTCCATTTAAACCAATGAACACTTGGGCACTGCTACTTGGAAGCAGCACAGTACACTATTCAGGACTTGATCGTGAAGCAGACTTTGCTGATATTTCACGCAGGGAACACTGGAACAAAACTTTGAATCACAACTAGTGGAAAATAAACTAGTATCCTCAAATAACTCAGCCACAAAGTGTCTTGATAATATCATCAGTCAGGAATTTTCTGTCGGACTTGTTTTTACCATTGGTGATGCTGAAACTTTCTGATATTTTTACTGCAATAAATGGAATGAAATGATCAATTTTTTAAACTAGTTGACTGTTAGTCTGCTTTTGCTTTTGATGTTGTGTTTTCTCAAGGCACTTTGGGAGTCCCTCTGTCCCTGGCTTGGAAAGCACAGTGCTGTCTTTTCCATCCATGCCACATCTTATGGGAGTCATGGCTGCAGATATATCAGGAGAGACGTAATCTCCAACAGCCACCCAAAATACAACTTTAGAGAAAAAGCAGTAACAAAGATGAAAATTAATGATGAAATGGCTGGAAAATAAACATTTTAAAAGAAACACAGGTAGATGGCAGGAAGAGTATTAAGCTCAAAATGACAGCATGAACTGTTCTGATTTGTGAATATGTTAAGTGTGTTGTTTTGAGAGAAAATATCAAAGAAAGCTTCACTATTTCCTAGTCTACATTTTCTTCCCTGTAAAAAAATATTAGCATTTCCCATCAAATATAAAATCTAGTTTTTATTCTGTATTAGTCATCAGTAAGTTTGGCAAGGAAGATTTTGTTTGCAACATAGAAATCTTAACATTGGTGACATGCCTTGAAGTTTCCCTAGCATGAAAGGTCAGAGGGTTTTGCTTTTTTTGTTTGTTTGTTTGTTTTTGGTTTGGTTGTTTATTTGAGACTTTTGTTTGTTTGTTTGTTTCCTTGCCTTTGTATTAACTACAAATTCTTAAACTTATCAGGTGTTTATACAAATGAAGACATTCTCATTATCTTCTCTCCCAAGCACATTTCCATTTTTCTTCTTGATTATGTTGCCTCTCAGCTTTGACCCATATAGCTTCATGCCTTCCTTGTAAAGCTTTCCCTCGTTCTTAGTGCAATATATCTAGGTTAACATTGCACAGATTTGTAAAGGTCAGGCTCATTGGTTTTTCAGAAGGAATGCCTTTCTCTTTTCATAATGAAATTAAATCTCTTCATATTTTCAAGTGTTTTTACAATGTTATTTAATCAGTCCATTATGCAGAACATAAAGTCACTTTGGTTGTCTTCCTCAAACTCTCTAAGTGTGGCAAAACACCATCAGGATGAAACAGCTATATGAATCTTTAATCTGTATTGCAACCCATTTGCCATACTTTTATTCTTTCTTCTCTTTTGAATTAAAACCTTTATTCTGTGTACTCTTAATCAAGCTAACAAGTATATGACATACTTGGCATTAGTTTAACTTGAAATATTTTTGCTTTGCATTGGCAAATTTGCATTGCATCTACACAGAAATGAAACAGGTTACCTGCTCTTTAATAAAACTGCCTGCAGCTCATCCATCTGTTAAGCTAAAGATTAATCAACACTTACTTCATATGAGAGTGGAAGCTGGATTCTTAAAATCACAGCAGCAGTCCACTCCTTGTGTTCATTGAAATCTATTGGTTTCTACTGATGATTTCAATGAGTCCAAAGAGCAGTTTCAGAAATCCCATCTCTCTGCTTTACAGGAAAGGCTAATGTCTAAAGAATACCTCTATAAGATGACCTGAGTCATTTCAATATCCGGTACTCTGAAGTTTATAGTTATTTCCTTTCTATATAGAACAGTTTATATCCTCTCAAAAAGGCTTTCAGGTTATCTCCCAGGTATTCCATGGACACAGAGTTCACTCAAATATGACAGCATCAACACTCCTCTAATTTATCTATTTAATATTTTGAGAGGTCTGTAGTTTTGATACCTCAACAATTTTTGTTTCAGTGCTTGCTACTTTGAAAAATAAGATCTCTGCAGAAAAGATAACATTTTGATAATCCCTTTGTCATCAGATATGGCACAAAACTTTTAATCTGACATATTGCTGTCTTTAAATATGCTAGAATTGGAAGATATGAGAAATGGAAACACTTTAGAACACATATGATGTATCTAAACTTGTGTTTTAAAATCATATGCTTCATTTACCTCTAGGTAGGCATACACAGTATGACCAGCCTCCAGAATCTCAAGTTATGAATGAGGCCTGTTAATGAGTCCTGAGTGTAGCTTAAAGATTGGGAAATTTTTCTAAAACATTTTTTAGGTTATTTGTATCTGTCTTTTGGTATCAGAAACATTTGGATGGAAATATCCAAGATTTAGTCTCGCAAAATTAAAAAAAAAAAAAAAAAATAGATTTTTGTCATGGTGAAGAAATCCAGAACCTGAAATTTTAGAAGCAGCAACAAAAAAATGTAAAAAAACTGTACAAACATCACAAGAAATAGAAATATAGTATCACATATTTTTCAGAACCTTCTTAACCTGCTACAGTTTTTAGTTTTCCATCATTTTTCTTTCTGCCAGGTGAGAAAATATTAGAAGTTACAGGCTGTTTGTTTTCATAAAATGACAACGCTCTTTTTGAATTTTTCTTCCCCTGAAGAATAAATTGTTTCCAAATGCAGAACCTGGCTGCTACTTCATTCACAGCCATAAATGTTGTTGACAAGGTTGTCTCCTAGGGGCAAGACATCACTGCCACCATCTCCAAGGCATTTTCCAGGGAGCTACATGTTCAGGTTTAGCGCAGTTTCTCCTTCCAGTGAACATTAACCAGGAATCACATGGAATTCCCTGGAGTTTCCCAGAAAGAAAGGCAATCTGGTCCATTGCTGCTGACTCCTTCATTCACCTCCATCAATCTTAACATTTACACCTGCCCTAATTTTCCTGCTGATAGTGACTTGGCAGTGCTGGTGTTTCCAGGGCACTCCTGCAGTCTGGGGTTTTCTGACAGCATTCATTAGGAGGTAATTTGCCAGTTGCTCTGAAGGACCACGTTGTGTTCTGTAGTTTAAAGATCTCTAATAAACACCTGTTGTGACTAATTGAATTCTATTAATCCTTGATGCAGTTATTTTCATTAAAGGACTTTTGCAGCCTTGTAAAGGAACAATTAAAACACATCCTTTCCTGCTTGCAGATCAAGAAAATCAGTTTGTTTTTATTCAGCTGTGCCTGGTCTCAGCTGCTGCTGTCACGCAAACCTTTCTTTCACTATGAGGCTTCCTGCAGGTTTTTATTTGTTGGTGGTGGTGGTGGTTTTTGTTTGCTTGTTTTTTTACTGCCACTCTGTATTATTTAAGATTAAGCTTTGCAGTTACAGCATGCCTGCTTCTCAGTCCAAACAATGAATGTCTGTGCCCATTTATGTGTACACTGTATTCTAATCAATGTTTCATTGCATTTTTATTCAAGGACTACCTCACTTTTGTGAAGAAAAAAAATAAATAAAGAAAAGAAAAGAATAATTCAGGAAATATCAGTAGTGCCTTTGGTGGCACTCCATTCAAGTTACAAATCAGGCTAAAGCTCAAATATTTCTTCATGCCTTTTCTGTTTTTTAGATAGAAATAAGTATTTTAGGCAGCAATCTGTGTGCTAGGTTTGTTGCACTCATGCCACAGGCTGCTTGCCAGTACTGCATAGATCCATTGGGGTTCAATAAATACAAACCAAGGAATTTTTCACAGAATCACAGAATTGAAGAGATTGGAAGGGACCTCGAAAGATCATTGGGTCCAACCCCCTTGCCAAAGCAGGTTCCTTAGAGCAGGCTGCCCAGGTAGGCATCCAGACAGGCCTTGAATATCTCCAGAGAAGGAGACTCTATTACCTCCCTGTTCCAGTGCTCCAACACTTTCTTTTTTTTTATGCAACAAAACTGAACCACAAGCCAGGCAAACCTACTCTTGCAAATATAGATGCAGTACTTGACAAGAAAAGCAAGCCCTTTCTGATTTCTGAAGCCATGAAGGTGGCTTCAAAAGTATTGAAAAAGGATTATATAGTATTGATGTACAAACTGATGTGGAAAGAAAGAATGGCGTGAAAGAATGAAGCATACTGGAGAGGTCTGGAGGAGGAAACGTCTTTTTGCCCCATTTTTTTTAATACTTCACTGACATTTTTTCAAGTGTCAGGCAGGCCAATGTCCAGCTGAGTGGAAGAATGAGATTGTCTATTTACTGCCTGCTGCTAGATAAGTGTGAGGTTGGAGAAGTTCAAAAGGTTCCTTGTATTCGAGTCTTCTCTGTCCTTACATGACTGAGTGTGCCCATATTTGCACACAGCTTCTCCCCTCATCTCTCCTACCTACAGCATGGATGCCATGAACAGGTTGATCCTCTTTCTCCCAGGGAAAAGCAGGGAACAGTTCTTGTCCTGAGGGGAAATTCTGACCCTATTTCCCAGGGCTCTGCTAGGTGATATTTTTTGGTTGCTTGTTTATTTATTTATTTAATTATTTATTTTATGGTGAGTAATATCTTTTTCAAGTTATGGTTGCCTGCACTTTTGTCTATTTTAGCGCTCCCACATTTCCCAACTTCCGCCATTTCCTCTCTCCCAAAGCCACTCACAGGTTTGGAACAGGAGCTGATTGATGTCCTGTTAGGAGGGAAACATTGCTTGCCAGATTTGCTCAAACTCTACAGCTTCTGCCTTGGCTGGAATGGTCTCAAAAGAAGAAAGAGAGCTGCACTGTCCTATCACAGCTGAAGAATCTCAGTTTGGTGCCAGGGAAAAATGTAAGAACCTCAGAAGAAATGTAGAAGAAAAGGAGTAAGAAGGGGAAAAAAAAAAAAAAAAAAAAAAGGGGGGGGGGGGGGAAGTCAGCTGGGAAAGAGTAAAAATTGAAAATAAGTAGAAATAAAATCTTGCCTTTGACAGAGGAGTATGAGCTGAGGAAATTATCGCTCTGACATGCCATCTTCACTGCTGCCTCCTGTCAAAACTTCAAAATCCAAAAAATTATTTCCCTTCAAACGGAGAAAGAGAAATTACATTTTGGTTTGTTTCCATCTATAACTCAAAATAATAAGCCTGTCAGGCAAGGAGCTGTTTTAAGTTCTCTTTTGCTTTCTTTCTTTTCTTCTTCCCTAAGCTGTCTCACCTATGAGATTCAACAGTAAACACTCATGAAAGGATATGGAGTTATATATGTTGGGCAGACCATTTGGAGTCATGAGGAAATAAGAATGTATTCAATACTCAAAAAGTGAGAGAAACATGGGTTTTTGTTATGAAGTACACCAGAAATTCAGGGACAGGAGCTTATGAAAAGATCTGGTGACACTGTGAAGTAAAGATTTCTTGGGATCCACACATAAAATTGAACAACTGTGTTAAGTGATATGTGAAAGATTTAGAATAATAATGTAATCCTTACAAATTTGTGCCTGATAAAAATTTATTTCCTATTGATTTTATTTTCTCTGTTTATGATGACATTCAGATGACTTTATCTCACCTTTTTAGCTTTTAATGCTGAGGCATTGGCTCTGTTCATCTTCCGTTTTCCTAAATTTTCAGTACTTTTGCCCCTTTTTTTATGTTACATTGGTAGTGTGACTGTCCTGGTTTCAGCTAGGATAGAGTTAATTTTTCTCCTAGTATCTTATGTCCTAAACCAGGACAGTGACCCTCCAGTGAGGTTTCCCACTTACCTCAGATAGAGAAAAATAGAATCTCAGACAACGAGTGGGCATAAAGAAGTTGGGCTTTCCATCACCAGCTGAGGCAGGGGAAGCAGCTGCCTTTGCTGTTCCTGGACCTGGGAAGAAGTGGATTTTTCTGCTATTAAAACTGTATTTTCCCAGCATGGAAGAAATATAGACATGTATTTGCTACACCAACATTTCTCCAAATGTTAAAATAATCCACCATCATTTTCCAAGTACCAGACAAGTACTCCAGGAAATTTTTATTTTTTTTTTATTTTTTTTTTTCTTGTGGACTGCCAGTCTACATTTATATTTCCACCTCCGCACTCCTGATTTCATTCTTATATGTGACAAAGCACTTCTCTAGAATAGCTAAATCACCTGATCTCGGTGGCAACTTGCCTCATGAGACCACTAATTAGCTGATGTCTGGGTTTATAGAGAACTGGCATGAATTATGTTTCTTTCCTAGGAAAGCTAGAATCTCCCAAGCTATCCTTTTGCCAGAAAAGGCTACAAATTCTTCAATTTAATCTACCATGCAGCCTCTCATATGTGTTCATCTGGAGACAAATGAAGTACTTCTTAGCCACAGTACTTTTCTTACCCAGAAATCAAAGAAAAAATCCCATGCTTGATTTCATAAGGCAACTCACTGTGTTCCCAGCAGGGCATGAACCGAGACCTAGTTACCAGTTACCTACACCCTGCAGGCGTAGGCTCCAAATTAAATACCATGACCCTTCTGTGAGGTTGCCTCCAACAGAGAAAACAATGAGCCTCAGACCTTCATTAAACAGTGTGTGGCTAAACACCACTTTTTCTTCCTCAGCTCATGATGTGAGGCAGCAGTCTGGTGAAGAGAGCAGGAGAATCTAGATGAAAAGATGCCAGAACTGTTTGTTTCCAATTCATCCAGTGCTAAAGGATAACTTTAGCAGGCAAGTGAAACAGCAAGCTTGAACAGAAGCTTGTTTTTGACTCTTCTTTAAAAATTAATGCATCTAGCGATACCCCAAGGCTGTTCATGAAAGCATTTTTGGTTAAAATGATGAGTACAAAGAAACAGAAACCTGAAAATATGCCTATGTCTTTTCCTGAGCTGTCACAATGTCATTTCTCCTGCACCTGTTTTTCATAAGCCCCTGGATTTCTTTTTTTCTTGTCTAGGAAGTAAATCTCAGGCTTAAATGTAAGTCAGATTAGGAAATGCTATGTTTTAAATACTCTGAAAGCACTTCTATTCAAATCCTGATTATAAGCATCAGACATTGTAAAATCTGTGATTCCAGAGCACTCCAACACCAATTACGTCTTTTTAAATGTGTCATCTGAACTTGGCTACTCAGCAGAGACTTCTAGGGAAAATACAGTCCTTTTCTTTCATTTTCTTCACAGCTGATGGTCACATACAGATGCAAAAAAGAAATCATATTTAATTAAAACTGTGATTACTTTGTCTGACCTAAAGACGCTACAGTGTTTGGTAAACTGTCAATGAATAGACATTTCATCATCTTGTATTGTAGCTTTAAACTGTTTGTTTTTTACAGCAATTTGTGCAAGAGTTTTAAGATGCTTCTTTTTTTTTTTTTTTTGACAGTTGTGATTTATATTACCTTATTCCCAGAAAAATATATATTTATTTTAAATATATTCTGACTTTTTTTTTCCCTTCCATTTCTGGTCAGTATTTAGATCATTTCCATCTTCACACAAATCCTGGTAATAATATTTCATTCAATTTTTCTACAAGGCATATAGAATAATTGCTGGAGGTGACTTACTAAAGTTAAACATTTGTCTACATCTTAAGAGAAGATTCAACGTTGAGGAAATTCGTAGGGTGAGATGCGGCAGATATGCAAGGAATAGGTTTCGTGATAGTCCCCTTGGCAACATAACCTGTAACATTAGGTATTGGTAACACGAGCGGAGCTTGGTGTCCTGACTCTAAGAGATATAGCATGGAAGATGGAGCAATGTGAAGACACCTTGGCCAGGCTCTGTGCTATCACTGCGGGGATGGAGGACCTGATGGCACTATGTAACTGCATGGCCAGGCTTGAGTCTAACTGATAACCAAATCATGTCCTCTGGGTGAACTTTGCTTATTATAATATCATTATAATGCCAGAACACCTCTGTCACAAAGGCTACTCACCTCCAAGGTGCAACCACCCCTCACTGGGCATGCACTCTGAATTTCTCTGAACCTATACCTTTAAAACAAAAGCAAGAAAATTGTATACCAATCACAATAAAGAAACATATTACTAGAGTTGCTCAAGTTCCACCTAAAAAATAGTATTAAAATGCCTCGAGAGAGGAAAATGTCAGGGAAAACACCATCACAGGGAAGTTGGAAGGACATCACTGACTTCTGGGATCAGTCAATGGGCTGAGCTCTCTTTTCCTCCCTACTGGGGACAGCTACTGGGTGAGATTCCAACTCTCGGTTATACAGAGTTCTTCCCCAGGAAACCAAACATTCTCTACGGAGTTGTTTCACAAGTTAGCACATGTAGTTGGTTGTGTTTGTCATATTCTTGGTATCTGCACGTGCTTTGCAGTGTGTTTATCACAGGCAATCCAAAGGAACTTGTATTCCAGTTTCTTCAATAAACTAAACAAGTCATTTATTAGACTGAAAGTGTATTGAGCTTTTTTGTACATCCATGATCATGATTAATGCGATCTGACTTATAGTACCAATTGCACTATTTGTGTATCTATGATCTTGATAATTTAATATATTGAATGCAACCAAAATTATAGTGCCAAATTAAGCATCACTCAGAATCTAAGCCCAGCCACCCCCAACCCCTCTGATATCTGAGGACAAGCTGGAACACAAGGGGGTTTAGGTCCTGATAAACTTCCTTACCCTTTAATGCAACATAGAGGTCATAATGCCACATATTTGCAGTATCTTACATATGCTTCCTTTTTTACTCAGGATAACATGTATAGCTCAGCAACTTCAAGAGCATGAAAATATTTTGTAGAGGCCTGCAGAGCAGAATTGTGCACATCTCCAAAGGAACAATATATATACACCCTTCACACACACACACACACACACACAAAAAAAAAAAAAAAAAAAAAAAAAAAAGTCATCATCTACAGAAACTGAATACCTGTACCTGTAAGTTTTGTGGGTTTTATCACCTTCGTGTAAAATTATCACCTTCTTAAATAGAATATTTTCCTTTGGAAACTAGACAGTGGCTCATCCGTTAATGTGTGTTAATTGTGGTGACTAACCTAAAGAGGAAACATTGATTGAACTCAAGCCAACCTCACATCACTCAGTAAGGTAAAACATTCATGCTACAAGTGCATTTAAACTAGATTTAAAGGCAAAACTTAATCTTGGAAACATGAAATTTATAGCTACTTCAGGAGACAGGATGTCTATTTGAGGCCTAAACATACATTGGGTATGTCTCCTTAAGAGATGGCTTATTGAAAAAAAAAGGGGGGTGGAGGAGCCCATGAAGAGCAATTCTCTTATGGCTCCAGGCATATTGAAAAGCTGTTCAGAGAATATGAAATTATGTTGACAGAATGCAATATTTTTGTCATACTTACACCTAAGATTATCTCTGTGGTATTCAGCCAAAATTAAATTCAGAATTAGAAGAAGAAGAAAAAAAAAAAAAAAAGATAAACTTTGGACAACTGAAAACCAACAACAAAATTGAGGAACCTATGAAATGGTTTAATTCTCTAGCACTTATTGAAAAGAAGTATAAAGCCCTTTTTCTGTGTTTCAGTTCTAAGGAACTAATAATGTGCAAGAAAAGCATGTTTCTATATCTTCAACAAAGAAATATTTATTAAGTGGCCAGACACTGCAGCCTGATCCTGGTATGGTGCTCTAGGAAATTAAAATAAAATAAAATAAAATAAAATAAAATAAAATAAAATAAAATAAAATAAAATAAAATAAAATAAAATAAAATAAAATAAAATAAAATAAAATAAAATAAAATAAAATAAAATAATAAAATAAAGTTACATTTCTGATTTTTTTTCTAGGTTGTCCTCCATATTATATTCAGATCCTAATATATTACAGAAAAATATATATGGCTTTTATTTGAAGAAAGCAAAGTTATTAGATTTCACATACCTAATGAATCAATATGGAGTAAAAATGGATTAACATAGAGACTCCAAAAGAAATGTGAACAACTTGTGATAATGAATTTAAAAATCAATAAACAGTAAGTAAAGTTATGACTAGTGAAATAAACCCCTTATAAGGGAAAAGAGAGAGAGAGAGAGAGACTGTACAGCTTCACTTGTCGTTCTGAAAAATATATATTGCATATTGATATTATCACTATTGATAGTGATTCTATCAACTATGCAGATTTAGCATTGTTGGAGAACATAACTTCTGAGCATAAGACTTCATATAAGTTCTATTTCTTAGGAAAGAGAATACCACCTCATTATAAGAACTGATAATGGATTACAATGTGCTGTGTTTAAACGTTTTAAAAAGTAGTAGAATTTTAAGAACACTTCTTTGTACCTTGGGGATTGTGTCAAATTATATAAAAAGCTGTTGAAAGAATGCTTTAAGACTTTTAAGTCAAATTCTGTTTCAAATTTAAATTCACATTGCTAAATGAAGGCATCATCTTTGAATCCAACTACCTCTTGAAGCAGACAATCAGAATTCAAATGTCTGATTGTAAAAACTCAGATGTTAGAACCAAGATACAGTAAACATCATTAACTATCATAAGAAAGTGAAGCACAAAATATTCTTCCACAAAGAGTCAAGTAATTTAAAGCTTATGTAGTCACAAAGCAGCGTATACATATATAATGTCTGAAGGTGTTACCCATTGCTATGAGGTGCTCATGAAACCCAGATAGATAGGCAGAAGGTTTATCTTCCTGTTTATCTTATGTATAGCTATTTGTTTTAAAATAAAATAAATAAAATAAAATAAAATAAAATAAAATAAAATAAAATAAAATAAAATAAAATAAAATAAAATAAAATAAAATAAAATAAAAATGCTGTGATTTTGAATCCTGAAGCTGGACTGAAATGGAAGAACCAGAGGAAGGAGAACTCCATCAGAAAACCCTAAGCACAGCAAAGCAGTGGGCAGTCTAAGGCATCTCTTGGTGACTTGCACAATGAACAAAGTCTTTTCTTTTTATACTTTGTACCAGGTGGTGAGTGCAAATGAAATTACTAATACATAAATAAATAAGACCTTCACTTTCCTTCAAACTCTCATTTTCTTAGAGAAACTACATTTATTCTTGTAGTACATTTTAATAAAAGACCTATTATTCTACAACACTGATAATATGTAAATTCAAGATAGGGTGAGCATAAGGAACAAACCAAGAAATTTCCTCAAATGCCAGTTAATCCAGGAGTGAGCTCCCAAACCTCCTTGTATAAATGCTGCAACAACGGTGCTAGAGCTGAGCTTAGCACTTTCTGGACTGTATAAGCTCTATGGTTACAGCTTTTATGCTTCACAGGCTTTTATATTAACACTAAGGCTCAATGTGTGCTTTTACTTGTGCATACATTAAATGACACTATGTTATGAATTCACATAAAAGAAGAGAGAAGAGAGAAGAGAAGAGAAGAGAAGAGAAGAGAAGAGAAGAGAAGAGAAGAGAAGAGAAGAGAAGAGAAGAGAAGAGAAGAGAAGAGAAGAGAAGAGAAGAGAAGAGAAGAGAAGAGAAGAGAAGAGAAGAGAAGAGAAGAGAAGAGAAGAGAAGAGAAGAGAAGAGAAGAGAAGAGAAGAGAAGAGAAGAGAAGAGAAGAGAAGAGAAGAGAAGGGAAGGGAAGGGAAGGGAAGGGAAGGGAAGGGAAGGGAAGGGAAGGGAAGGGAAGGGAAGGGAAGGGAAGGGAAGGGAAGGGAAGGGAAGGGAAGGGAAGGGAAGGGAAGGAAGGGAAGGGAAGGGAAGGGAAGGGAAGGGAAGGGAAGGGAAGGGAAGGGAAGGGAAGGGAAGGGAAGGGAAGGGAAGGGAAGGGAAGGGAAGGGAAGGGAAGGGAAGGGAAGGGAAGGGAAGGGAAGGGAAGGGAAGGGAAGGGAAGGGAAGGGAAGGGAAGGGAAGGGAAGGGAAGGGAAGGGAAGGGAAGGGAAGGGAAGGGAAGGGAAGGGAAGGGAAGGGAAGGGAAGGGAAGGGAAGGGAAGGGAAGGAAAAAAGAAAATACAAATGCTTCTCTGAGAGAGACTTCTTCTAGGAAGCAGGGTAAAACTATGACCTATGCCACATTCACATAACAAGTGTGATCTATCTCTCACTATCAATTAGCTTTCTGGTACAAAACTTCCTTTATCCCAGAACCTAAGACAGAGACTATATAAGTGTTAATGCCTGAATGGATTCTTTTAACTTTTTATTATAACATATAACCTTTGTATTAACATTTAAGAGTACATTTTGAGTGCTAAACCCAAAGAACAGATCTACAAAGTACATTTAAATTAATACTTTATTTTAAATGATCTTTACCCACCAGCTTGCCTGACTAGTCATAAAACCAATGTTGCCAGTCCTGTACTTAAGCTGCTCGAAAAGGCTAAAATTTGAGGTCAGAAATACAGCTCAGTGTTAAATAAACAAAGAGTGTTTTCTGGAACGAAAATACTAAATGTGTATTGCAGTGTTAATCTCCTGTTGCTTAGTTCCCAAAGCACTGGAAAGACACCATCCTTTTATGAAAAAATTCAAATTTCAGGGTTGGATTTCTGCCTTCAAAAGTGCTTCTAATCACAGTGATGAGTTTTGGAAAGCCCTGCTCTTCTTGAGTGCTGGGGGCCAATACAAACCTATACACTCAAGGCATTTTTAAGGGTATGTGAAAGCAAGCATCTAGTTCATTAATTTGTTTAGATAAGGAGTATCAGTACAAAATAAATAATAAATAACAAGGGATGTGATTAATGAAAATTAAAAGGAGAGCGCCCATAACAAAGACTAGAGCTCTTTGGCCACTGGTCAATGTCTGTTAAGGGAATCACCCTGAACTGTGTAACTGATAAAAAGTACAAACATGATTATCTTGAGCATTGGGAAATATTTCAGGGGACTTCTGTGAAACTACTGATGGACTTTCAGAAGGGTCTTGTGGGATTATGTAACACTTTTTATGGGATGTTTAGATTAGAGGCAGGAAAACAGAAGGATTGTGGCGGATTGGAAAGCAGGAAACACAAGAAAAAAGAAAGGAGGGAAGGGTGAGTAGTGGCCTGTCTTGCATAAGCAGCCATCAGTACATCTGTTTGAATGCACCCTCTGTCATGTCACCACAATCTATCCTATCTTCCTGCTCAGTCCTATTCTTAACTATTTGTTCTGTGTAATCTCACTCTCTATCCTACATGTAAGTGCCACCAACTGGAGAATGGCTATGGGTCACAACATTCATAAACCTAAGTGCCAGCTGAGGTGTGTAAATATTTCCCTAGTGAATTTACTCTTGTGTGGATGTGTGTATATGTGTAATTCACTAGTGAACTTCAAGATAGACTAGCCAGTTAGCAGGAGAAGGCCCACATCTGGAAAGACTGAAGGTCTGAGTGATTGGCTGGCTATGGGGCCAGGACAAGGCATGGATATTAGCAAAATTTAAGACTTTTGATAGTTTTGAAGGAATGCAGGAATGTGGGTGTACTTGTGAATTTAAAGAGTGGTGATGGTATATTTCACAGTGAATTTCAATCCTGATTGCTTAAGTGGTAGGAAAAGGATAGGAATATGAGCAATTAGAGAGAGTTTGTCAGAGCAAGAGGCCTCACTTCTGTTGAGATGTAACTTTATAAAGGGGATAATTTAACATGGTAGACTGCACCACAGGAGGGCAACCTTCTTGAGCCCATGTGGAAGCCAGTAATAAAACCCACACGCTCTTCCCAGTCTGTGCAAAGAGAAGACACCAATTTCCATTTCTGTGGATTTGGTATCTTTCAGAAGCAAATCCTCAGCAGGACAATTACTGAATAAACATCTCCTCATAAGAGAAATTATACTTTCCTACATTGTTTCAAAGTAAATATTTATTTTGATGTAATGTTTCTTTAATCCAAAACAAATTAAAGCTGTTAAATCTTCCTGCACTAGTTGTCACCAAAGCAGCACAAATCCTTTATCAACAGTTTTCATTAGCACAGAATGTCAGCACAGCAAGAACCCTAACTCTCTATCCAGCTGGTATTGAAACAAATATATATACATATAGCTATTCAAAAAAAAAAAAAAAAATCAACTGATTTGAGTACTCCCCACAATCTTAATTTCCAGACTGTTGCTTTGAACACTAGCAAACAGGTTGATACAGTTTCCACATAAACCGGAAATATCATCCCTTTTGTGTACATTTTTCTGTTCTTTGCTTTACCACGTGTGTAGACAATATTAAACCTAGGAATGGAAATGGGCTTTCTGCAGATAGGGTACTAACAACACTGGTAGGTTTAGGTTGCTAAATTTCAAAGGTGAAGGATTACCAACATGTTTGAAAGCCATGTTCTGATATGGGAGGACAACCTCACCCTGAGCCGTGTAGGGTTATAAAGCACTTTTCCTCATCTCATGTAGATTGAAAATGATTTTTTAACATCAGATAGCCTCCGGATGAGTCACAGAATCACTGAGATTGGAAGGAGTCTGAACATCACCCAGTCCAACCCCACTCTTCATAGCAGGGCCAGCTAGAGCAGATTGTTCAGGGCTGTGTTTTGGCAGATATTTCCAAGTATGGAGAATCCCCAGCCTCTCTGAGCAACCTCTTCCAGTGTTTGACCACCCTCACAGTAAGAACTGTTTCCCTGTGTTTGACTGGAATTTCCAGTATTTGTGTATGTGCCCACTGCAAACCCATTTGCCAATGGGCACCACTAAAAAGACTGTCTCTGTCTTCTTTGCTCCCTCTATCAGGTGTTCATGCACATTGATAAGGTCCCCCTGAGCCTTCTTTTCACTGGGCTGAACAGTCCAAACTCTCATCATCAGCTCATATATTAGATGCTCCAAGCCCTTCATCATCTTTGTGGCCCTTCATTGGACTCTCTCCAGGAGCTCCTTGTACTGGGGTGCCCAGGACTGGACTTAGTATTGATTATGTATCTAGCTAGTGCTGAGTATAAAGAAGGGATCACCACTCTTGGCCTGCTGGCAAAACTTTTCTTAACCCAAACCCTTACACCACCAGCCTTCTTTGAAGCAAGGACACTGCTGGCTCATGTTCAACTTGGTGTCCACCAGGACCCCCAAGTCCTTTTCTGCAAACAGTTTTCCAGCTGGATGGCCTTTAGCATGTACTCATAGATAGGGTTGTTCATTCCCTAAGGCAGAACCTGACATTCTTTTGCAGATTTTCTTGAGGTTCCTGTCAACTCTTTGTTCCATCCTGCAAAGATCCTCTCTGAATGGCTACCTAAAGATCTGATACATCATGCACTCCTCCCAGTTTTGTGTCATCTGCAAACCTACAAACTATTTCCTGTCATCCAGGTCATAAATGAAGATATTAAAAAGTACTGGCCTTACCCTCAATGCCATGGGCTACACCACTAGTGACTGACTTCTAGCTAGACTTCATGCTGCTTATCACAGCAACATGACTTACCCTCTGAGTCTGACCATTCATTTTTCAGACCACCTCGCTGAGGTAAACAACATCCACTTTCCCATCATCCACATTGCCAGCCATGTCATTGTAAAAGGCTATCAAATTGTTTAAGCATGATTTCCCCTTTGTAAATCCATGCTGACTATTCTCAGTCACTTACTTTGCCTTATATTTTGAAATTGCATCCAAGAGGATTTGGCCTATATAAACTTGGTAAATGATGGGTTACTTCAAAATGCAAATATATACCTTCCAGCCAAACAACATAGGCAGGGAACAAGAGGTAGTATAGGTGTGGATGAACATGTGTTGTAATATATGTTCACCTGATTCGTGTCAGTATGGAACAACGCTAGGGCCACATGGTATGATGAATGTGACCTTCTGTCTTACATACCCTTGTATAACCACAAGCCTAAGAAAAACAGAGTGGTTAATGTACATAATTCTTGTATCTTACAAAGGAATGTTTTAGCAATTTGTGTCAATAGAGAGCTTGAAGGGAAATGTATTTATAGGCTTTTCCTTGAAGTCTCTGATATCTGGGGGTTTTCAGAATAACTGCTAACTATTATGGCTATTGCGTGGGACACTATGCAAGTCTCTGATATCTGGCCAGGAGATTAAGGAGACGGGGAGAGCTGAAGAACGACTAAAAGACAAAGCTTGCAGGGTATGCTGCACAAGTCTCTGACATACAGCCAAGTTGGACAAAGGAGAATGACAAGAGGGAGGAAGACTATGAGCCTTCAGCACGAGAGACCCCCAGAGGGACCACCAGAGACTGGCACGCATGCTCCAGTAGGAGGGTTTGGATTCCAGAAACTAATTATAATAACCCTGTTTGTTTTTTTTTTTAGAAGTAGTAATGAATATGTATTAGCCTAGAAGCATAAAAATCAGCTGCTTGATGTAACTGGTGTGCGTCTTGGTGGAGCAGAGACTCCCGGCACACCCAGCACTGTTTGATTACCTCTATTCCTTTAATAAATTGTAAACGTTGATTATAGTCCTATTTTGAAGACTGAGCCATTTATTACAGCTAGAGGAATAAATTAGTTTTCTTTTCATAGAATGTGGTGGTCTGGTTTTGAGTGTATAAGACATTCCAGTTATCCTTGAATAATAACTTTATCCTGAAGAGGACTTTTCAGTGCAAGAATTGCATCTGGAGAGGAAAAAAGAAAACAGATGTGTGTCTACATGAGAACTTGGTGTCCATGCTCTTGTTACTGTCTGGTGACTTAATTTGGTTGCCCAAAGATAGGTGCTCAATGCTATTTCAGATGCTCTGAACATGCCCATATGCATGGATCTGGCAGATGCGGGAACTACACAAGACCTACACCCTTTCAGTGCAACAGACACGGCTGTGGATGGAGCACCTCAAATGGCCCTGGGTATCAACATTTGGAAGGCTGAACCCCACTTGTAATCTCTGCAGCCCATGGAGCACACCACAAACAGTAATGATTAGATGATGTTTTCTCTTCAAAGCAGTAGCATTTTTCTTCCTTCTAGTATCAGACTCAACAGATACAGAAGAGAGGAATGACAGCAAGTACCTTATTTTCCTTAGATTTCCCAAGCTGCCAAATTTGTATTAAGAAAAGTATTGCCAGGCTGCCAAATCTGTACATTTTATACTGCTTCTCCACTCTGTTTTTCAATTTAAAATGTTTGAAAATGTCTCTATTAAAGCTTTTAAGGGGGAAAAGGTTGGTATTCATAATTAACACAATAAATGAGCTATATCTTTCAAATTAAATAAAAAACTGAAATTCATGGCTGTAGTGATTATTTTTGCAACAATACTGAAGCTCTAATTTTTTGTCATCTCTGTTCAAAATTCTATTTCTTCCCTAGTTATTTAGCAGCCAGCCAGAGCTTAAGGATTATATCTAAGCCTGGTTTAACAGCAGTCCTTAAGGTGATAAAATCTAGTTTGCTAGCAATAGAAAATCTCGGGTGAATAGTTGAAATTCATACATCCATTTCAAAAGACTGAACTCATTTGCCTCTGTATGTTCCTCTGTATCTAGAAATTTACATGGGAATATTACATTTAAGGGCTGATGTAAATAATTTGTGCTCTCAGCAAGGAAAAATAAATTCAATAAGCGCATGAATAAAATCCTTGATGTAAGTGGTAGGTATTGATGTAAAACAGTTTGGGTGCTCACTCAAGTGTTTCTGATACTAAGTGTCAGCACAGAGAATGTATTTTTTTCCTTTCTCTGCAGCTCAACAACAGAATGGAAAATAAGCTTTTGTGGAGTATTAGAGATACATTTCACTGATAGATTTTGGAAAAGAGAAGATGCTGAGCCATGGCCCCATTTTTAGAAAATTCTTAGATGCGCTGATAGGTGAAAATGATGTTGGCTCAAAAATAGTTCAAAGATTCTTGATATGGAAGGCTACACAACTCAGCTGATGGTTTGCGTATGTGTATGTGTGTGTGTGCGGTGTGAGTCTGGGGGGTTGAAGACAGAGTTAATCTTTGGTATCAAATGCTTCAGCAAGGCAATATCTTTACATTTTCTATTTGCCCCAATTCTTCTTTTCCAGCATGTTTATAAGCACCATGGTCTGCTGTGCTATATAGATCATCTTGTAACTCAGATCTCTTGTGCCAGGCAAAACGCCATGACAGGAGGAATATAGGAAGCTGTCACTCTGGTTCATCTTCAGCAGCAAGTCTGCAGTGATGCCGTACAGCACACCAGCACCTCTTCCTCTTCAGGGAGGGCTGGTGGTGAGACATATCTGGTACCAAAATACATAGACGGGGAAAGAAAATGCTGTACAGTGGAGGTGGGGAAGCATGAGGCAAGGAAAAAGCATCAAAGAGGAGAGCAGGACACTACACGAAAAGGTGAACAAAACAATTCCATGCTGTTTTCTTCCCTTCTTATCGTTATTTTCTCTCAGGACCTTCTTTTTAATTCTTGGATTCCCAAGCATTCCTATATCCTTTCTCCCACACCCTCTACAATACTGAACAAAAATTTTCTTATCAGGGTTTCCCATATTAAACAAACAAACAAACAAAACAATTTAATTTGTTTGACTTTTATTTTTCTTTCTTTTCTTCCCCACTACGTCTTTTCAGAAATCTTAAATAAGTATCAGCCCAGCACAGTCTTTACAACCATTTTACTGCTCAGATATTCTCATTGTGAATTATCATTTTCATATAGTTCTCTTTGTTCTAAAAAATTAGTTCCATAAAATATAAAAATATAGTTCTAAAAAAATAAAGCATCATAATAAGGTGAAAAATACTCATCTGGAAACAATGCTGGTATTTGTAAAGGGAACCAACTCCTCTTGCTTACTTTGTGTTCTAGGATGGATGCTTCAATATTATTACACACTTGTACTAATAACATTAGTAAGCATTTCTAAAAAGTGCTCTCATTGGAGATTAAACTGGCATGATTGGCTGACACTATATATAAACAGTCATATTTCAAAATTAAATTCAAGATAAAAACCTTTCCTGCCATTTCCATGTCACACCATACTTTCTAGATGTGTGTCACTGTAGTCAAGTTTAGCTCAAAAGAAACGGTTAAAAAGCAGTACCCTTCCATCTCAGTGGCATAGGGCTAAGTTATAAAGATCACAGTGAGCCCCTCTATGTTGATAATAACCATGGGCTGTTAACTCAGTTAAAGTCACTGCTGGTGAACTCCTTCCTTCAAGCTAAAGCCTCTCTCTGTCTGAGGTAGAAAGAAATATTCCCCAACGTCACACAATTTCCTTAGGGACCTTCTTCACCTCACTAGTCACTGAGATGTTTAGACACACTATTTGATCTTTATGAACCAGACAAAAGAAACACCTCTTGCATTCACTGTATTGTCTGCTCAGGAAGATATCAGAGTCAGGAAGGAGAGGCCATTTCCTAAAGGCTAATGTCATTCACAAGTGTCTGGTTGTCTGTTCATTAATTTTACAGGACTCGGAGAAACTTTCTTCTGCTTCACCTACTCAGCTGACACTCTAGTATGCATGCTGAGAGACATCTTGTACTCTGCAGATTGTATAATGCAATCAGATGGCTATTGGCAGCTGAAATACAATCAGAAGCATTGTTTTATGTAGCAAAATCATACAGAAATTTTGAAAACTGTCTGAATTCTCTCCCTTTCTCTATAGAGTATTTACAATGCTAGGTTGTCATATCTCTTCCTGATTATGAACACACATTGACTGTCTCTTATTGGAGAGTGTCTGTCATATAGAATAATACTGCCCATTCTGGCTGAAGATTATTATCTGACTTGTGAAGCAAACACCTTTAAAGGCTTTGAAAATGTTTGAGCACTTGTTTGTCACTTACTGCTTTGATGCAAGCTCTATAGTCTGTTGGTCTCCATACACATATACTTCTAAAGAGCAATGCAAAGGGTGAGCCTGACCATCTACAAAGCTCTCACTCACCCCTCTGGGAAGAGCCAGTGTTACAACCAAAGACACAAAGGTCACTTCTTTCACTGGCTTGTAACAGTGCATGTCTCCTGGGCAGCCCTTACCTCAGGTGCTCCTAAGCCCAGTCTGAGAAGCACAAAAGCACCTTACAAAGTAAATTAATCTGCATGGTTGCTGACTTAAGAACTTTTTCCAGTTGGATCTAACCAAACCATCACCTCTTTCAAAAGTTTGGATTTACTTCCATCTATCTCATTTTCCAAGAACTGTGACACATGGCACTCTGTCTTTCCTTTGTACATCTTTACTTAATTAACATAATACATGCCTCCATTCTTATCAGCCCTGGAGTCTGTGACAGCACTTTTCTTTTTCTACTTCAGAAATCAATGAACTGGACATTTGACCCTGTACATCCATGTTTGACCCCATTACCCCACACCACTCTGTCAGAATAATAACTCAAATACATTGTCCATCCTCTAGCAAACAAGCTGGTTAGAAGAAATTAGGACTTGCACTTACAATAAGGTACAAGAACTGAAAAATCCCAGTGGGTATAAAATTTTCAGTCTGCTGCTCCAAAGGTCCAGTCACTCATTACAGTAGTGTGTGACAGCTTTCAGAGCAAGCAATGACTAATATTGGAGGGAAAAAACAGCACTTCAACAAAATAAAAGTAAGAGGAGGAAAATAAAGATGTATCTGACCTCAGTTCACTGTGTATGAAAGTTGCAATGACGTTGCAAACTTTTTTTTTATTTATTTAGTCAGAGAAAAAAACATTATTTTCTTCAGATTGCTGATCATTACAGTTTAATGCCTTCGCGCTTAACCTAGGAATTTCTATTCCAAAATGCTTTGCTGGTAAAATAAATGCCAGCAGGAAATGATAGGATAGTTTAAAGAAATGTCTTTCCATAGGGCATATTGCTGATTACTATTATGTTATCCTGATACGGCAAGGCACCAAATCTTAAGAGAGGAGTTTTAATTAAATAGGAGAATGCGCTTATTCCCTGCTCCAGACAAAGCTGACAGAAAGGTTTGTCATTTCGACTGGGGCCATATTCCCAGTGCAGAGAGATCCTTTTAAGCCAGCACAGTTTTCTTAGTAAGTAATTGAAACACATTCAGGTGCAATGTGGAGAGCAAATGTCATGAAAAAGATTTTCTGGCAAGAGTCAAGCGGCGCTTCTTCTGATCAGTAATTCAGATAGAGTTTATCACGTAGATGGAAACATAATCATTGTACTGCTAAATGGGGTAATGTGCCAGTGCAGCACTTCACTTCTGATTCAGTGCTACAGGAGGGTACACAGACCTCAGTCAAGATGCTGGTGGGCACCATGCAGGCTCACAGGTAGATTTAGTACCTGCTGCAGCATGCTTATATTTTTGTCTGCAGATATATTTTCCGAGGTTACCATTTTCAATGTATTACCGTATTTTATTTTATTTTATTTTATTTTATTACTGAAGATCATACTCTATAGCTTTGATACGGCTCCTTTAATACACCACAGAAAGTGGAAATTTGCCTGAATGCCTTTCACTCAGTTCCAGCAGAATTGTCAGGAGCCTTTCCCTCTTCACCTGCAATGACCGGGAAACTGTCGCAATGGGATGATCAGCATCTCACCACATTATCTATGGGCACAGAGGTGTAGCACTTATTGCCTAGCAAGCTGTTACTCCCTTTACTCACTTTTGAAATGATATTATGACATTACAGAGACACACACTGAAAATTACCTAGTGGCCAGTGACAGTTTTATTCAAATATCCACACACAACTAATAATATCTAATACCAACAGGGTAATAGAAAAAGTTTATCTCTTGAAATGAAAGCTAGAATAATTATAACACTTGTGTTGCATTTTAAGTGTGGTACAATTGTAACATTAAATAACAATAGCTTTGTAAGTAATATCACAGATATTATAATTAGGAAAGAGATTCATATTAGTGTAACTATCGTGACATGATAAAATGGATGACTTTTTTTTGTTACAAAGAAGAAATATAAATATAGAAGGTTGTCCAGATGAATTATTCTATTTGAGGGCTTATCAGCTCACCATGTTTTGCAAAGAACTTACCGTAAACTGCCATTCTTCAGGCTTTGCACATACTTTAACTATTTGAAATATGTAAAAGAAAATGTAGCATACCCTTTAAGCAATAATATACAATAAAATCAACTCTGTCTAACTATACATTCCCTTCCTGAAACTGTTTGCAATGCAATGGACATTTATCACAATGCCTGTTAAAATTTATTCATGTTGTACTTGAAAAGAAGAAAAGTAGAAAATAATTTGTTCCACAAAATTGGCTTTACAAATGTTGGAATTTAACTGTTTGCATACAGAAATGATTGGGATTTCAGGAATACAATTGGAGATCCTCTGTCTTCTTAGCTCACTGTCAAAGACAGAAATATCTTTAAAAAAAATAAATTGACTTTGAAATTATAAGGAAAAAAAAAACTCAGCATAGTTATTTTGTGATATGTTCATTGAGGTCTTCATTGATTTTTCCTTTTGATACTTATGTTCCCACCCACTTTCTTGGCTTTTTATTGGAAACAACAATCATACCGTACTGCAGAGGATAAGACATGGCCTCATGTAGAATATTGCATAATATAAAATGGTATTCCCCAGTAATTAAATTAGCACAGAAAGACCTTTGTTTCTCCTGTCAAACACTCTTTTGGAAAAGCCCAGAACATAGATTCTGCTTTAATGTAGTCCAGAGTCTGGACATGGCAGTGCTGAGACCTGACTTCTCTAAGTGTCAAGAGCCTGTGACTACACAGACTGTACAAGATGTATGCAGTCCATGGAGGTTTCACCTTCTGTAATCCTAGTCCTGGGGTGCTGGGTAATTATGAAAAAGTGCTGACAGCTGTGAACTGATCTGGATCCATGCTATGTTTTTATAGGAAACACTGGCTGGAATCTGGGGAAACATTAGGGGTTTTACCATGCCTCATAAAGTTGACCTCTAATACTAACCACATAAATCATATGACATTTATAAAACCAAATATGTAAATTTCAGCTGATTCAGAAAGATTAGAAAACTACTTATTTTCTGGAATATATTAGGGGGAATAATAAGCAACCTGAGAGTACAGACAATTTAAAGAATTCAGATTTTCCCCATGACCTAAGAAAGTTACTTACACAGACCCACAACTGAAGCAATCTTTAATATACTGGAGAAATCTAAGAGTGTTGAAATTGAGGCCATTCACAATATACATATAGAATCACAGGGAAAAGAAAATATGGCTAAAAAGGGCATAAAATATTATAGAAACATGAAAGGTGCTAAATATTAACAAAATATTAAGAGTGAAACAAGCTTTCAGTATAATAATAATAATTATAATTTCAGTATATTATTTACCCACCAAATACCTCTCTGCTATGCCAATTGCAGCATAACTTGATAAATAAGGAATTTGATCTGGAATTCAAACTGCACAGAATCTTTCTTGACAGCTTTAGTGCAGAAGATTTTCTTTAGTAAATGGCTGCACATAAAGAAGGTATAGGTATCATGACTAAGTAACATTTCACTAATGGAAGTAGAGTAAGCAGTAACTAGATCTAATGGAATGAAATTAATCAATGGGAAATTTGGTCTGGTTACAACAGAAAATTCCTCCTGGGAGATTAACTTATAACTGTCACTCAATAGCACTAATTTCATCTTTTTGTCTCTCCAAAGTAGCTGTAATAGACATGTTTCTTGGGGAACATAAACCAAATGGATTAAATCACTAACAAATCCCTCCTCACACTGAACTAAGTAGGACTGCTGGAAAATTATCCGGATGCTCTAGATTTTTTTCAGCATGCTGTATACATTTGAACAAAATATATGAAATTTCACTGAAGTTAACAAATTTGGATGTGCTCGTATACTTTAAATAAATATTGCAAATGAACACCAGGCTTTAAGAGAAATAAACACAGCAACACTGGTCTTTGAGTTGATCCACCAGTTTCTTTTTTAGAAAAGAAGTATAAAAGAAGTATAAAAGTATAAAAGAAATATAAAAATCCAGTAAAATTTGATTAAAGCTCTGAGAATATTTATGATAAGAGAAGGCTTAAAGGTCTTTAAAATAAAATAAAAGGGTACCTGGAAAAAAAAGAAAATGTTATTTAGTGCTTGGGTCATAATTATGTATTTCAATGTGGCAGCAAATGTTTATGTTGCTGTATATACTCCTGATATCAAAACAGTAAAATAAATACATAAATAAATAAGCTTACAAATGTCTTCCAGTGGGAAAATGTGATTACACATATTTCTGTAACCTTAGGCTAAAAGGAATAGCAGCAATGATTTGATTTTAAATTCCCCCACCCTTGCAAAAGAGGCATAAAAATCTCCCTTTGTTCAGTGATGAGTGCCCAAATGTGCTGGCTAAAATTCATCCCAAAGAAAATGTCAGTATGCTATTACAAGAAAGGAGTGGAGGTTTTGGCCACTCTAAACAGGAGATATAGTATCTAAAAACAAAATCTCAGAAGGAAAGAGGAATCATAAATGAACTGAAATGCTAATGTTCTGGGGTAAAATGCAGTGTGCTTCATAACTATGCAACTGAAATGAGCGTGCTGCACTCTACATACTCTGGTAAATCAGACTCAGATTATGTCTTCCCAATAGCTGAACTAAGTATTAAAACAGGAAGAGCTTGCAAAATTTTTGAAATTATTGTTTTATTTTACTTTTTAATGTAGCAGATGTCTAATTAATTTAGTTACTCACAGAGGAGCAAATATTCAGATTTTATTTTTTTTTCCTAAAGGCAGATAAATATTCTTGGTCTGACAGAAATAATATGTATTGCTGTTTTATGCATATTTCCAGACAATCCTTTTGTCTTGGAGGAAAAAGAGGTTCTTAAAGAAAGAGGCTGGGGCTAACAGTAGAGTCTTTTAGTGAAATGTCTAGGCTCAATGTTGACCAAAACAAGGTGACATTATTGTACAAATACAAATATTAAATAGTATATGAGACACATAATAAATTAATTTGAACTAAAATATTGCTTGAACTGAATACTCTCAGGTAAAGAAAACACAGTGAACCACTCTTTGTGACAGAGGGAAGATTTCTGTGTCTGTGAGATGGAGGCTGCTAACGTTTTTCAGTGGGTAAGGGGAAAACAGAATGTAAAGGTGTGGAGGGAGGGACAAAGGTTATTCATTATAATTTGATCTAATTCATGTTTGTGGGTGGATTTTTTCTGAGAGGAACACCTACGTATCCAACTTCCTCCATTTTCCATGATGGTTTCAACCCTCCAACCCTTCTCATTTCTCCTCCATGAGATCCATGGGAATGTGATGCTCATTGCTGTGTCTCTACTGCAAATGAGATGCATAATTCCAACAAAGTCAGCATTAGTCCTACACCCTGTATGGGCAGTGTATAAAAACATGTATTGCCTGCATAAGGAGCCAGGGTGTCTAAGTAAATGCACCAAGGCCTGCTAAGCAGGAAGATGTACCTGCATAGCAGTACTTTGTCCATGTCTTTTCAGGTCTGGTTAAAAGAAACTAAAATAAAAGGTGCTGCTCCTTCCTAAAGGTGAGAAGTTCCAGAACCAGATCTACAGAACAAATTAAGTGTCATTTTAATGAAAAGAGTCATTTTAATTAAAGAAATTTTCAATTGACCTCCACCATTGCTCAATTAAGATAACAAAAGAGGTCCTATGACTGATGAAAGAAACCAAGACAATGATAGGTCAGGTATAAATGAGTATGGAACTTTTTAGCCACACTTTTTAGCTGGAACACAAAATTCTGGGATATTTGAGAGAGGCACAGCTTTCTACAAACAGCTCATTAGGAGCTGTCCTCTCTGCTTTCTGTCCTCTCTGTTCCAGAATGTCAAGCAGATAAATTAATTAGCAGAAAGCCAGTAAGTCAGATGAGTTTTTCTTCATGAGAAAAGTTAGCTTGTCAGTGTTTCATAAAGTCTTTCTTGTGTGTGCTTCCAATGGAGGGCTTAACTCTTAGGAACTGTTGGGGCTTCTGCTAATTAGTTTGAAAAAAAAAGGTCAAGTCCATGCTAATCATCAAATCAAACCAGTGCCTCTGAGTAAAGGACACTGGAAAAAGATGTAATTACACACAGTTTTAATCTAGGGATTGTCAGCTTCATTGTGGCTTTGCCTCACTCAAGCAGTGGTTCTGTGAAATTTGCAGAGTTGCAGGAGTTTGAGAAGAGTTTTGCAAATTGGAGAGCAGAATAACCAAGAAACACCTCTGCTGGGAAATCACACTGGAAGATTGTTTTATATGGTCATGTCATCATCATGATATTTATTCCTATACATTCATTAAAATTCCTGTCTTTAAAACATGTAATGCACAGCATCCTCTGCAGGTATCCTCCTGGGCCAGCACATTCAGGAACCAGCAACATTCTAAACTTTCTAAATTTTAAGTAGTTAAATATAAGCTTTCTTGTCATGGAAAACTGGGGGAAGGCTGGGGGAGAGAGCTCCTTTTATATGAAAAAGCAATTTCCTTTGCTAGTAATCTTTTGAACTCTCTTACCTTTTATTTGTGATGTTTATGTTTGAATAAGGTCTTTATCTTTCTCAGTACAGCTCTTAGGTAGATGGAATTATTTATTTTCCTCTAAAAATGCCTGTTTCTACTGCCAATATCTATAAGTCACCCTGATTTACTTTACTGGGTTAGTTTGTTAAAAATCCAGGAAACTGGATGCTCCATCAAACACAGAAAACTAGAAAATATTTTGACAAAAATAACAGGTCCCTTTGACAGAGGAGTAAGTAAAATGTTTGTCAACTTCTAAATATGAATAAAGGGGTCCCAGAGGGACCTGTCAGGAAGGGATTCCACCCAGTAAGTCCATGGGCCTGACCTGGCTGAAACCAAATGAGGATAACCATGCCTAGCATCAAGGGTGTACAGATAAATGGTCAGATAAATGGTCCATGATCAGACCCAGATTTCAAAGAGACAAACAGGGCAGGATAACTGGACACGACTAACATGGTGGTGCTGATCAGTGCAGCTGCCCCTCCTTGTGCTTCTCTTCCAGGGGGTTGCACTCATGCAGCAACTGCTAGCAAGCCTCTGCTTTGAGAAAATACACTTAAACTAAAAAAGCAAATTCTAAGGACCTTCACTTTTCTAAATTATATTTTCCGAACTTAACATCTGACTGTCATTCAAATTAAGGGCATACTGACCTCTGAAGATAGAAAATTAAAATGCTAGTGCAGTGCAAAGCAGTATTATTAAAAGTTGAAATCCAAGTCATTACAACATAAAATTTTAAGTCTATTAGGACACAGGTCAGTTGCACAGTAGTTAGTTTCCTACAAATAGTGGCAGTAGTCTTGTTAGTGTGATGGATAACTGATTTATTTATTTATTTATTTATTTTGATTCAGTAACTGAGCTCCAATTACTGATTTGGTAATTGTGCATTAGATATTCCCGAAACAATTGTGTATATTTTCACACTATAACAAAGACAAAACTGCTGTTGTGCACTCTTGCCAACATGGACTGTGCTCAAATTTAACTTCTAGCATGTAAAGTAAACCTGGGATTACACAGTCCTGGATAATGTGCTCTAGAGGACCCTGACTGAACAGGGAGGTTGGACTGGATGATCTCCAGAGGTGCTTCCCAACCTCAAACATTCTGTGACTTTATGATTTAATTCTGTGATTATCTAAATTCTAAACTCAATGTAGTAAAATACTACAAATATTGCTCTATAAAAGACTTTGTTTTCATGTCAATGAATGTTAAATGAGTAAGGGTTTATGGCTCAATGAAAAACCTGGTAATCTTTAACTGTAGTGAATCTAAATAATGAGCACAAGGGATAGAGCCAGGATACCAGTTCTCTGCAACCCTCTCCCAAGTGACATTGGTTTAAGCTGTCAAAAAGAAAGCGATAGACCTAGGTTTGTCTGATGCCTGATTAACACCCAAAGTGAAGTTGTGTTTGGGGAAGACTGGCCAGGAAAAGATTGGTTACTGACTTTGAAAGGACAGTGGCATGTGAAGAAAAGATCAGACAGTTCTTTCTGTGTTTCCCATATAGGAAGAAAAGAGAGTAAGTATTGTAAATGTGCTGTCAACATCAAGCAGGAGACACTAGCAGATCCAAGCACTTGAGTCGTGCTTAATTGGGCATAAGCTCATTAACTCCTAAATATATAGGATCAGAGCATTTTCTAGGCTGCTGTCTGAAGTTCATCTCCACACTGGATTTTTTTGTTTCCTAAAAGGTCAGTCCCTGGGCTAGACCATTAGTACATTACTAGTACATTATCCTTGACATTGAGACTAGATCTAAAAGTCAATGGCTCATATATGGAGTTGAGTTGCCAAAGTTGCACTTGTGATAACTTCCTGGTGCCTAAATATCCTCAGATTAGCATTTTGTGATGCTAGAATTTCCTGAGTATGAGAAAACTCTGCTGTCAGGCATGTGCAGAAGGATCCCAATCTGGACAGAGCTGAAATTGCCCAGGTCCAGAGCATAGCCAACACTTGCTTTTATTACCTCAATTTAGTAGGCAGTTCAGTGGATGCCTGCAGACCTGGGGTCCCCACAAAATCCATTTCCTTCTTTTTTTTTTTTTTTTTTTTTTTTTTTTTCTGGGTTAGTGCTCTAACCACCAGTTTCATCGTCTTTTCTAAATTACTTTTACTCATGTCTGGAAGACAAGGATTCAGGTACCAACGATTAGGAGAGGGGACTGAACTGCAGAAAATGTTGCCTGATGCCTTACCTTAGAGATCAAATTTAAGATATACACATGGAGGTTGCACTTTCTACCAGCTAGTAAGTTCATTATGACTTCTTGCAACATCTAAAAATATATCAAGGCAGTGCCTACCCTGTGACTGTGCCCATTCTTTTCTAGCTGCATGTCCCTTATACACTTCAGTACATAAAAAAGTTCCTCTGGACCTTTAATGATATGGGAAAACATGAAATTATGAGGATAATGCATTAAGCCGTTAATTGCTGAATGAATAAGAAGTGCAGAGACTTTGTGGGCATACTAAATCCAACTAGCACTTCTTCTATGACAACATATTTTATAGCCAGATCATGTTTTAGAAGTTATGTTCAACACTTTTGCTGTTCTATTCTCTGGAGAGGAGCTCAAGAGTAATTCTTTTACAAAAGCTCAGAGCCAACAATAACATCTCATACAACTAACATAATTATCCACCTGTGTTTGATGTTTAACACGAGACTGAATACCAAAGGAAATCACTGTATACCGATCTTACTTTGAGCCAGCCATGAAGTTATAAGATGCTGGTCTCAGGATCCAAATACATATTCCTCTACAAAAATCTGCTTCTGACTTATTTAGTCTAATAAACAGCCATGACTTCCTTTTAATAAAAATGTAAATTACCTGATTTTTAATACTTATTTTTAAATTATTTAAATTTTTAAATTCTGAAAAGGATTCTGGTAAGACTATACTGGGGAGGGTAGCTTGGTTTGGTTCTTAGTCAATGCAAGCTTTGGAGTAAGAAAAGCAACATTATCTGTGGATTTTTGGCTTTCTTCAAACTTATATAATCACCATCTGGTTTATCATTCTGAGGTTTCTATTTTCTGGACAATGATAAATGCTATCAGATTTATGAAGCTGGGAAGGGATTTGGAGACTCAGCAGCTCTGCTTGCTGGGACAGAGCTCTCACTTGTCAGGAGTTGGGCTTGCACAAATGCTTTCATGTGACAGGCAGAAATGAGTCTTGTTATTCACCTCTGCTGCTCCTGTCAATGGAATCCACACCCTGCGACTAGAGCAGTAATGCAAAATGATAGAGTTCTGGCTGATATCAGTCACGGAAAAAAATATATATATATATTTTTGCATCATTTAAAGGAGTGACTGATGCCACCTGCTAGAATATTTCACACCAACTTTGTCCATATCAGACTTTCACCTTATGTTTTGTTTTAAATAGTTACAGTCCCCCTGGACTTGTACAAAATTCATGGCTGTGTGACCCTGAAAGAAGAAACAAAATCCTTTTACACAGGTGTGCAAACACTCAGCTATAACCTTGAGTCAGAGATACTTCTTCTCAATCACTTACAGATTTGGTACAGAGTGGAACAGAGCTGGAGATGAAGGAAGAACACTTTTGTAGTCTTAATTTCAGAGGGTGTGATTGTCCACCCATCTTTGTCCACTGTCATCCTACCACGACTCACTCACAGACACCAGCTGAAGAGCCTAAACACACAGCATCTCCTGAAAGACAGACTGCATGTTCACTGCACCAGAATGACACAGGTCCCTGGTCACTTAGAAGAAGGAAGATATCAGGACTCAGTCCCTTCAAACTTAGTATCACCTCAAAGAGCTCCATCTCAATGAAAAAGTAATGACCTTAATAGATTTAGCCAATTTTATGTTTGTATCAGTGTTCAATATTGAGTTTTATTATAACGTTCACCAGAGGAAAAGTTTTCATGTGGAGGCATGCATGCACTCTCACCAAAAAAAAATCACTGAATATACTTTTACCCAGAGTTGATGCAAATAATTAATAATTAGCAAGCCCAGAAGAGTTGACAACATCTGGTTTAACAAAGATAGATGTACATCTCAAGAGGAAAAATGTTTATTCTACCTTAGAGGAAACTTTAACTTATCTCCAGGTAAGGAAGAAATAAAACATGTTCCTGGAAGAAAGATTGTATCTTTCCAAAGCTGGCAAAGGACTTCAAGGGAGACATTAGCTAGCAAGTTCAACCAGTGTGGAAGCTCCATAATGAATGTAATTTGTAACCCAAGGCATTTGAAACACAAGAAAGAATCTCTGACAGCCATCTCACCAGAGAGAATTACAGCAGGTCAGCTGTTGGATAAGATAGATAAAGAGAAACACTTCTTTGATCAGTCTTGCTGTAAGCGCATTTAAGCAAGATTTTCTTCCATTTCTTCATCTCTCTCTCTCTTTTTTTTTTTTTAATACATGATTGTTGTCTATTTTAGTTGGTGAAAAATGTCAACAAATTATTGAATTGCCTTAAGCAAGGAGTGATTTTCAGATAGCTTATCTTTTTTCTAGGAATATTGCTGGTGGTGAAAATCCATATAGTTGGCTCCAGAATTCCATACAAAATGTCATGGCTTCCCATCATCTGTCCTTAATAGCACCCGAAGGTGCTATTAAGGTACCAAGCAAAGGAGCATCTGTGAAAGCTGGCTAAGCCACATGGAGATGTAATAAGGTAGGATAGTGAGAATTGTTTTCCATTCCCTAGCATGGCTCAAGATATGAAGTACATAGCATAATTGAACCCTAGGGTAACAAATCTGTACAAAGACACTAACCATGTCCAAGACAGAGACACAAGCATAGGTATATAATGATTTAAGCTGTTAACACTATTTATGATGCAGTCTGGGAACCAGGCTAGTCTGCAGACAAAGCCTGGGCGCTGCCAAGTTATGAGCCCAAGGCTGGGATTGTTCCTGGAAGGAACTTTAGATAAAACTGCCCTGTAGGAGAGGTCAAGAGTGTAGGCACTAGTCACACCTTGCCACCTGTACACAAGGCCAGGAAATGGCTCTGGAAATGTTTAAAGGTATTGCTGTAGCCTGATCCAGCAGGTTTAAACTCTTGCTGCAAGTCTGCTGTAAGACAAAAGATTTGTAGATTCCTGCACCACTGACCTGGCCCCAATAATACTGGGAAAACAGCATCTTCATGTATTCCTTGTGATGTCCATGGGGATTAGGCACCTGACTGCTGGGGAAGGTTCATTGTGATGATTTCTGAATCAGTTGTACTCCTTCCTCCATGTTAGTCAGCTCCTGTGGTGGCTTGGTGCACAATCGCAGTCCCCTTTTCTCAGCATTGCCTGCCATTTTGATGCCTTTTATTGTACTAGACAAAAATGAACTCATGTGTTATATCAATGCTGAAGTTGGAGGCACCACAGTGCTAGTGTATCTGCTGCCAGCAAGCTCCAATGCTACTCATTACAGGAATGGTCAGTTGGGTGGCAAAACTTTAGCAGTTTCTTGCATGACTGCGTAATTTCAATGTGTTTGTTCCAACAGTGTGTTAAAGCATAAGTGCCTACAGAAATGTCTTGGTACAAAAAAAACAGATTTCTGACTCTCCAAGCTGAATCAACCAGTCAAGCTCCCTACTTTTCTCACCACACACACACAGGGCTATCTTACACACATCCTGTCACAACCTCCCTCTATCAAAATAGATATTTGTACACTTTTTGCACTATTGTTCTGACTACATTTGCAAGGTTTGTTTTTTATGTTTCAGCAAGCTTTCAAGTGATCAAAACATGCTAACCCATGCACTCGTAAGGCTTCTCTCCCAGCTTGCTGACTCCTGGGACCTGTACTCAGATGTGCAGGGAAGTTTGGAGTCTATCTGAGGGCTGAGGGTGTTGTAGAGCAGTGAGACACCTGAAGTATTGCAAGGCTCACAGCAACACTCGCACCTCAGTCACATTATCCCTGACAGCTTTAAATTTGATGTGTAAGGCAAAGGGAGGTCAGGGAGAGAGAAGATTTGGGATAGAGTTTGCTTGTTCAGGACAACCAGCAACTGTTGTATAAAGCACCATTTATTTCTTAATTAGGATTTTCTAACACAAATAAGAACATGCTGTTTCACAAAATAGGCAAAAAGGCAGAGCAGTGAAACAGAATCTAAGGTGTAGCTGAACCAGCATGAAGGGCTTGGTATTGCCATCTGGTTTTGGTATGCACCAACTGAGGGCAGTTCCATGTGTGACAGTGAATTGTTTTACATCACGTTTGTGCCTAGCTAATAACTTGCCTCTTTTTGGTGCAAGAAGTTCCTGCTTTCCCTTAACCTTTTCATTCTAAAGACTAGTTGTTTTTATCTCCTTGAGAATTTGGAAATAGTTAATCTAAGAAGAAACTAATAAGCAATGTCCTGAAACACAAGATATATCAACTGTTTTCTATTCTTCTGCCAGCTTTAACTGATAGATTCCTGAATACATACTCTGACCATGTAAATGTAGTAAAATATTTTAAAACTACCTGCAGCTTTACAATTTTAACAAGCAGCTCAGACTAATTTTTGGTTTTCCCTCAGTAGGATGATAAAACTGTTTTGTTTTATTTTGTTCTGTTTTAAATATCACTATCTCAGCTTGAATTTCTCCCACAGATCCCAAACGTGATTTTTTCTAGACAGCTAGCAATCATCTACCTGGACTCTTTTCAAACCACAGTCCATATGGTCCCGTTATCTCTGTACATTGGAGAGCAAAGCTTCCCTTGAACTTTCACAACACCTAGTTCTGCTTCAGACAAACCACAAATATTTTTTTTTTGTGTGTGTGTGTGTGTAGTTGTTTAAGTATGTTTGCTGTGTTGTCACTGTATAGCTGCCAAACGAGTAGTGTCAGGTGACCTGCAGAGCTCGTATGGATTTGGATTCATGTAACTGTTCTTTTGATCAAACAGACTCTCATGGTTACAGCTAGTTCCCTCTGTTTAAGACAAATGTATTATTTTGGGTTGATTACTGTAATTTAACACTACTGGCAAAGGAAGGAGATGTTATTACAGATTATCATAGCTCTTTCACAGCCAGTATAGCACAATTATTTTTCCCCTTTTGCTGAAATAATGTTTTGCTGACTCCAAAGGCAGGCTCATTTCAAATTTGTTTATATCTGAAACAACATCTGTAATTTGTGCTTGATGCACATGGATGGTGTTCACAATTGTTTTAAGGCAGTGGTGCAGAAGCATTCTCTATTACTTGCTGTCAAGAAAATCTACATTACAGCTTTCCTGTAACACTGATTCTCATCTGTCATCTCTAAGCAGTCAAAATGAGCATTGGCTGCAGCCCACAGAGAGTTAATGTAAAAGCTTGCTGAAGCTTCAGCAACTTTCAGAAATATTCTTGCTCTCCTTATTATAATATCGCTTCTCTTTTTAAAAGCTCTGATGTCAGCTTTTAGTTCAGCACATAAGAACTGAACTGCTGATCTCTTCAAGAGAGGTGAACATTAATTTTAACTTTGTAAGGGGCAGCTCTTTGGCTAGTTTAAATAATGTTGTGCAAGTAGCAGAGGATCTTTGTCTACAGTCTCAGAAATCTATCAGGCTCTAATTTGTGTGATTACCAGGAACTTCTCTGTCTGATCCTAGTATTGCCTGAATAAGGACAATGCAGAAGAGAAAACAGCTAAAAATGATAGGAAGGATTCAACTTAAACAGAAATGTCAGTATGCCAGCTTTTTTTTTTAAAGCATAGTAGAAATCGGCTTTACCATGAGTTAATAATGAACCTTATATATTTTCTTCATTTGTACAATGGAGCAGTGAAAGAACTAAAATGCACACATCCATAGTGGTGGGATGTCTCAATATCCCCTGTTTGTCTGACAAGAAAGATATCTTTGTTTAATGCTAAATGTACATAATTTTTTCACTACTGACAAAGTGTTCAGACTGGAACTGACTGGCTAGGTAGGACATTGGAAAAGCAATATAATATGATTAAAAAGAAGGTGAGCTAACCAAAACTTTGCAGGACATGTGAAGCATCAGTCATCTTTCAGGATATACTTTAGACCCTTGTCTGTGGATTTCAGCTTTTGAGCTCTCTAAAGTCATATTTTCACAAAACAGTAGTTCTGATGGCCCTACTGGATTAAGAAGTGTCTCCTTCTATCCTTGTCCAGTCATTCTTTCCTTTTCACAAAAGTAATGTTTGTTTATGGGGTGGTTACATTTTTTAGCCAGTTCAATGATCCATTTTAGCCCAATGCTAAAAGCTTGATGGGGGGGATCATGATGCTGTGGAAGGGCAGGTATGAGTATATTGGTTGGGGCGAAGAAATGGATTATACTGCTTAGGCTGATACTGCTGTTGCAGCTGCATTAAAAGAAAATAGAGATGAATAATTTGGGAAATTAAAAGAGATTGTACCTCAAATAAATACACTTTTTTTTTTCTTTGTTAGCATGCTGAAGACAGAACTTCAGGACTTGGCAATGACTGTATTTCAGCTCTGGGGAACTGTTTAAAATGCTTTGGTAGATTGGCAGATAATTAGACAGTATGCTATCTGCAAGACACCTAGAAGCAAAACTGTAGTCATCAGTTTTTTAAATATAGTAGCATAGTTTGTGGTGCCTTTTTCTATACTGTAAGGTCTGTTTAGCACAGAGTGATTTCAGAAAACTCAGTAAAAGAAAGATATGGGAGTTTCCTGGAAATGGTAATCCAGAGCAGAGCAGATGCATCACCTTCTGTGCCCAGGATCCCCGGCACGGGCCAATAGGCCCTTTGCAAGGCTGCTGCTCCTCTGTGCAGGTGGGATGGGAGTTTCGGGGGGTGCACACGCCAAGATATCCTTCTTCATACTCATCAGGCTACATGATAAGTGCTAAAACTGCCCTCAAGATTGTAACAGAGAGTTTTTATGAAAGTAAGGATTACAGGTATATGAATGTCTCTGTGATCTGCATGTCCCATCCTGCTGCTCTGCATGCATCTAATAAGGATTTCTGTCCTTACCTGCAGACAGATGATGTGCATCCTGCTTCTGCAGGGCATACATTTTTAATTTGTTGTCGGTTGTAACATTAATTCTGTGGCAAAGTATCAATTAGCTCCAAATATTTAATAATTTAGTTTTTCACAGTTGGCCAATTCAGCAATGCAAAGGATGATAGAAAAACAATGTTTGTAGGCCAGCAATAATTTCCCCACACAGCAGATGTTTGTATGGAAATAGACACATGGTGACTGACTTATCTTATGTTCAAAGCAACAATCTCTTCCAAAGATACAGGCACTTAACATATAGGCACTCCATTCACTCTGCTTTATTACTACAGTGAGAACCAGGTCTTGAATGATTTGCCCTAAAACTTTCCAAGAAATAAGAGGAAGGAACAAACTCAAAAGCATTGACAGAGACCCTGATGAAAGTAGTGATGCTGCCAGCAGAGGAACTGGGCTAATGTTACTTGATATTGACTCTACATGTTAGGAAAATTGGACAGTACCTGTTTGAAGCCAAAGGAGATTATGCAACAGAGAGAAAAAAATAAGGTTCTTGATTTTTTCACTGTAAATGCTTGATATGTAAAGGAAACACATGATAAAGGATTAAATCCAGTTAAAGTCTAAACAGATCCAGCATGACCTTAGAAGCCTATGTCCAACTATGAAAAACATCCAGCTAATTCCGGAAGTGCATAAATCCTTAACTATTTTCCTCTATATATCTTCTGAAGTTCTGCTTTTTGGGCCCTCCACTCAGAGCATTTACTCCTTGCCTGTAACCAGCAGGGCTACAGACACAAGCTGTCTCAGGTAGGTTGTGGGCAAAACCCTCACATCACAAGACCACTTTGCTTTAAAACTCAGGTGTTTAAGAAGTTGCTTGTATTCACCCAGGAAAAAAGAGATCTGAGTTAAATGCCTTCTGTGGCTTGAGGGAATTAAAGCCTCATAGCCCAGCGTACCCTAACCAACAGATATACCTCTGCTCCTTGCTCTAATTTTATACAGTGAGTGATTGAGGCTCAAGTCTAAAAGCGAGCTATATATCATTATCAGGGATGAGCATTAGCTCCTTCAATTCCAGCTTCAGCTTCATTTTAAATGGAAACTGCTAACTTTGTTTAACTCTTCCAAAGAGTGGTACTTCAGGCACTTTCCTTGTTCACAGAAAGACTCTGGACTCAATTCCAAGCAGATAGAGGTACCATCCTAATGCCCTGACTCAGGATTTTGCACGTGTAACTCCTTTTCCGCATGTGATTTCATTGCCAGGTGATTTTCAGAGCTTAGAGCAGTGTCAGAGAGGAGCTATCAATCCTATGTTTCAGCGTGAAGTGCTAAGAACAAGTTTCAAGCTTACTCTCAGAAGTTGTACCAGTGTATCACAGATGATTTAGGGAGTGACACTCAAGTTTCAAGGTTGTTGAATTGGTAGCATGAGCAGAGAGGGGACAATGTGTAAATATTCAGGGGAACTATAAGTGCAGATGTTATAATGCAATCCCAGAGTAAGGCTGTTGTCTGCAAAAAATGATAGGGAACACAAGCTCTATTTATCATCTCAAATGGCTTTTATCATATTAATCTAATAACATCCTAACTTTCCTTTCAGGCTTACATATCAAATCTGCTTTGTAAACTGCCAGCCCAGACTGTGGACAGGACCAGCATGTGACACCATTGTTATGTATTCACCCCTTTCTATGCTTGTTTTGATTTTATTCATTTTTGCTATATCTCCTTCATTCAACATATCTCCTTCATTCAACATCTTTTTTTTTTTTTTTTTTTTTTTAACCTCAAGAATCCTAACATGTCCCACTTTCTCATATGGGAATGATTTCATACATCTGCACTTCATAAACCTGCCCTTCTCTGAATATTTTCTAATTCAAAAACTTCTTTTAAAAAAGAAAACTGACAGATGCATGTAATAATCAAGTAGTAGGAGGAGTTATGGATTTTTACTTTGGCCAGTATTGTAATGACACTTTTTTGCTTTCTTCTCTAATCCAATTCTATAATTACTTTTGTCTTTTGACTGCAACTGGGTATCAAGATCATCTGTACAGTTTTCACAGCATTGTCCAAAGAGATGATGGTAATAATTTACTTTAATTTTTTTGCTGTGTGTTTGTGTAGTTGGGATTATTTTTGGTGTTGCTGCCACTTTGTGTTTCTTGACACTGAACTGCATCAGATCTCAGCTAACCCCAGCAGCTTGTGCCTGGAGAACTTGCTGCAGCAGTTTTTGGTAAAATCGGTTTCGACTATTCTGATTCTGTTAAGATCAGAAAGCCTGTTCTCTTCCTTTCCAGATTATTAATGAACATGCCAAACAACAAAGTCAGCCTATCTTCACCGTAAAAAAGTCTTATTATTCCTATCCTTTTTATCTGTCTTTTCATCAATGTTAATCCATGCATAGAATTTTCTTTATATATTATGACAGTGTATTTTCTAGAAGTATTTTTTTAATAGGCCTATTCAAAGTTTTTTGGAAACTCCTTGTACAACGTATTGAACAATTCACTGTTATCAGTATGTTCATGGACTTCTTTAGAGGGCAATACTGTGAGGCATGACTATCTATTGAAAAAAATATTTTTCCTGTTTATATTTTTTTCACCCATATGTCTCTTAATTCTGTTCTTTATCATAGTTTACATCAGTTTGCCCAACATATTACCCAAACTTCCTGTTTTTTCCTAGTTGTGCCCATAGTTTTTTTAAAGGGATGTCATGTTTACCACTTCACATTTGCTGGTACCTCAACTGATTTAAACTATCAGTAAGTTGTGGTTCATTAGCAGTTTCATAGTCAGGTTCCCTAAGAAATCTTTGATGAATACCACACTGTTATTTTGAAAGACCACTGATAGTTTGATTATTTACTTAGTAGAAGAATTCTTAATGTTAATTGTGTGTTTTTAACTGAACGAAGAATAAACAGATGATTTTATTTGAGATAGTAATGGCTGCTGCTAAAACTGTTCTGCAGAGTGGTTGTATCTATCGGGAATAGTGAAGGACTGTCAAGAGTCATGGTAGTATAACAGTGCATGGTACAGCTGGGGAAATGGTTGAACACCACAGGGGAGAAATCCTGTGGTCTCCAGAAGTACACAGACACTCACAACAGTTAAAAATGTACAAGAGCTTAACTTTTCCAAGGAATTATTTTTAGAATCTATTAACAGGATGTTCAGATTGAGAAGTCTGATATCCTGTTCAGTTATCTAGTAATAAATCAAGTTTCATGCATCTTCTTCTCATTAGTCTTTCATGTGATGAGTGTCTGTCAGCCTCCCCAGGGTGTTCAAACCAAAAACCATTTTACCTACCTAAAATATAGCATTCAGACATAGACTTGACTGCCATGGTTCTAATTATCTCCAGTGTTTGAGAATAAGTTTATTGAAGAGTTTTATCCAAATATTTGTAAAGAATGGATATATTTCCCCTGAAGCCTTCACTGGAAGATACACCAATTCAAGTCCCCAGTTTGTTTTGTTTTGTTTTGTTTTGTTTTGTTTTTTCCTGAGCAAGAGACTAGAAGAGACCAGAAATCCACCAGAAAAACTGGAGTATTTTCATAATAAAAGGAACAAGGCTACAGCTCACCAGAGGAGGTCTTTGTAGCAAGGAAAGGATACAAATACGTCAGCTTCTTCTGGACCTTTACAAAAATACCTGCAACACAGATTTCTTTTTAACTGATGTCCTACAAGGCAAATTTTATTATCTTCTGTGCCTCAGTAAAATATCATGTTTTAATAGTCTTATATCTTCTACATTATAATGGAGGAGAGGAACATTTACCTCTGAAAAACAAGAGGACTGCAAATTTCTTTTTTACCTTTTTCTGTCTTCATCAATAATAAAGGGGCTGTTGGTATTTGTATACTAGAAATTCATTTTAAAACGAATCTTTCAGTAACCCTATAAATAAATCTGAAAGAGCTAATGATGGTAGGTTATTAGAGTGACTCGTGGAAGCATTCTGCTCTAAAGACATGTAATGGCCTCTCTGCTTCCTTTTTTGCTGTTCACAACAGTGACTCTACTTTTTCCAAATGCTTTTTCTCAGTGTAAAATATTTTTTATAAATTCATAGTATCCTAAATGAGGCAGAATGGGATTTCCAAAGAGCCCTCTGTGTTGGTCAAGCCCTGTTTTGTGGAAGTTGACCAGATGCCTTCAGGAGAGGAATGAGGCCAAAGAGGAGTATTGCCTAGATCTGTCAGATTTGCAGCATCATTTGTGCATCACCAGGCCCACAGTCAGGTAGTGTGACAGAATCGTGAGACTCTCCAGCATGAGAAGATGAGGATAAGGTAAAAAACTCCAGCAAATTACTGTTTTCAGATCTCACTTCTTGTGAAATGGAAGCAGCCATTTCCATATTAGATGCTTCCAGACAGGAGAAGGGAGCACATCTCAGCAGTCTCACAGTTCAAGGTCACTGGAGGAAAAGAGTCTGCGCATAAATACTCCACAGCTCAAAGTCTTCCTTCTGTTTCCTAAGTGTTGCTTGTCTCCCAGCCACAGACTCAAAGAGATCAAAGCAGTCACATTATGCTGGTAGAGCAGTATGTCAAAAAGTGAGAGGACAGGAAGACCCTTATTCTTCCTAGCAGAGCAAGAAAATGTGACACGGGTTTCAATGGATTTCATGACTGTAAAGTGATAGATATGTAAATTATTCTGTCTCTGTGCAGCAGGAAACACTCAGAGTGAAACTGGGTTTTGAGACCAGAGATTTCATTGTGTCTTGTCTAATGGTGACAAGAACCATTAAAAATTCCTTACAGATTTTTATTTAAAAAATAAAAAGGAGAAATAGCAGAGTTAAAACATTTAATAAGATGAAAAATAGTTTAACTCTGTCTTTAAGTTTCTGTGTAAGTGCAGGAAAGATTTCTTTATTTACTGTTTGTTCAAGAAAATTTTCTTAGCCTGAATGTGCTGTGGAAATTGCAGCTACTTTTGAAATCTTCACTGCTTCCCATAAAACGAAGAAAAAAAAAAAAAAAAAAAGTGAGAAAGAAGATGGAAGGGAGAGAATATAAATGAAGAGGAGGAGAGGAGGGAAGGAAGGAAAGAAATGACAGCATAGCAAAATCTGCAGCTCTGCCATTGTGCAAACCTGCTTGTTGCTGAAGAAAAGGCTGGTCACAGCATCATCTTATCAGCAACCTCAGACTCTGATATATTTGTATCCAAGCCAGGTTAGGCCAGATTTTTTTCAGCCTCTCTGAGCTCCCAGGCTCATGGCTGCTTTGAAAAAGATGCAATTTTGGCTAGCTAAACCAATTCTCATATCTAAGATTCCACATATACCAGGATGTATGGTGGTGTCCTCAGCTCACTCTCTGGCTCTAAGTTGTTAAAACATCTGTGATCAGATAAAGCCATGAAATGTCAGAGCATAGAACTTTATCCCAGGGTCGTGGTAGATGTGAGGAGCTGTGGTAGTTCTTCTTTCAGGCCAAAACATATTCATAACTTTTCTTCTTCCCATTTCCCTTTGTTCAGTTTTGCTGAACCCTGGACTTTACAGATGAAATTTTACTCAATTTGCTGTACCAAACAGAAGATGAGATTTGCTATTCAGTTTTCCCTTACTGGACCTGACTATGTGAGCTATGAGAGTTCAATAGGCTGTGAAGAGCTCTTGTGCTCTGGAGATCAAACAAGTATTTCCAAATGCAATAAAAGAGTAATGCAATAGAACAGCCAAATACAGTGTGCTGTGATGTCAGATAAACCAGAGTTGTGAAGATGATGCCTAACAGAATTAAACCTTCACTTTTAGCATCTATTCAGTTCATGGTGGATGACTGACCTCAGTTTAGTATTGACCCATTTCATGAAGCTCCATTTGAATTTGGTGCATAGTTTTACACGATGACTGTACCTGCCTTTCTGGGAGCCAAAGCATTGCCTGCATACATGGATGACTTCCACTGCCATGGGAGACATTTCATGGTGTTTCACAAAGTTAATTTGCTTCTCATCTATCCATAAAGCCTTACCTGGAACACTTTTTACTTCTACAACTCAATACTACAAACAAATATGAAAATTGCCAAGTTTTATCCTTATATGTCACAAACACAGAGAATCAAGAAATTTATACTCTAGAGAGAAAGAGCAATACCCACACTACATACAAAGATTTCTTTAATTGCACAACCCCCCAAGCTGTATATTGTCCGGTTCTTGCACAAACACTGAGTATCAAAATACCTTTCCTAGATGGTACACAGAAGAAAGATATGACCAATATGAACTACCTCCAGTGGTGTAACCCTTAAGTCAAAGTCAATCAAGATCCATAACTCAGAGTCCACCTGGAATAGCTCAATACAAATATGCCACCACATTTTAGCTGTATAGCATCATTTTAAAAAAGAGGGAAGAAGCAGGAAAAGGAGAGGAGAGAATAGTTTCATGCATTTTACCCTCTTTGGCCCTTCTGTCAATAATGAGTTTTGTGAATGCCATGGTTGAAGACAAACAAGGACTAACATACCAGTTTTTCTGGCTGGGTCAGGAAGATCTACTCCCTGGGGACCAGAGGAGATAGATGTTGGCTGCTGGGTGGTGAAAGGTGGAAGTGCTGTCAGAGTGAATGTAGCATCAGTCCTATCTATATTTATGTCTGTTTTGTGAGGGTGAATTCCTACACAGCCTGAACTTTTCCCCTTTTAAGTAGACTTCAGTGTGGCGACTGTGGGCTGGAGGAACTAAGACAAGGATCTGGACTTTGTACTATAAATGAGGCTTTTCAACAATTGCCACAAAAAGGCACTTTCGTAAAGCAGGTTGCTTTGCATAAATGCATTCACTAGCATGAAATACTGTTGAAGAGGAGAGCGTAAATATATCATACCATTTTTACTTACAGTCAGTTAAAGTAAATTGGTAAGGTGAACAGCAAGCAGCAAATGAGGTTTTAATGAGTGATACATCTCCTGCTTCTGAGAGGAAATTTTTGCCTGCAAGAAGTAAAACCAAGACCACCGCAGAGGGAAGAAAACCGCAGCTTCAGTTTGCTCGAGTGAAATCTCCGCTGCCTCAGCAAATGAGCAGTATAAGACAGCAGACATTATTGGCATGCAGACAGTGTGGGAGAGAAGTACAAAACTTATCCTGCTCCAAACTCATCTTAAAGAAGCAGAGAACAGTCAGGGGAAGAAACTGAAGTCAGCGTGACTCTTGGAGAGCTCAAATGATGCAAGACTTTGGAAAATAATCCTTGTCTTATTTGATCAACTTGACAATACAATGTCTGAAATAAATTGCCTAGTTAAGAGAAGAAACAGAGAAGAGCTGAAAGAGGGGAACTGATTTAATGGAGAAGTAAATCTCTGCGCTAGATTTGTGGCGGATTAATTTCCTTGTTTAAAATGGGAAAGTCTCCAGAGAGCCAAATCTTACCGCTCAGAAAACAGGGTAGCTTAGAAAACAAGGTAGGTTATAAAATGGAGTTTTTCCCTTCCCTCATCTTAAAGAAAGTAGTGACGAGTATTTTTGTCCTCCTTTTATACAGAGAATTTTTAAGCCTATAAAGTAACCATACTAAACAGAAAATCTTTGGAGCAGAGCCAGCTAAAACAAAAGTTTCAACAAAATTGGCCGCAAGAAAAAAAAAAAAAAAAAAAAAGAATCCAGGTTAAATAAGGAACATTGCAGAATTACTGAAAAAATGGCCAGGTTACGTGACAGCTATTAGACTTAAATGCCCCAGTGGGCTCAAGCAACTTGAGGACATGAAGCTGGCAACACCCTGGATCCACTGGAATTTGTGGTTTGGAAGTTTTTATGGTGTGTATCTTTGTCAGGCCTGAAGACTGGATTGACCATTGCAAAGTAGCTTGTGACAAAGAATCTTGACTTCCTAGACATCATATTTCCTTGTCTTTCACAAGAGATAACAGCAAATGAAACCATTTCAATAGGTTTTAGGACATGTCTTATGCTAGTCTGTTTTTTTTTGGGGGGGGGAGGGGAGCAGGGAGGGGAGGAGATTTCAATTTCTGCGTAAAACATAATCTAAGCATAGTAAAATGCATTTTCCAGCAAGATGTCAGTTTCAGTGTCTCTCGAGTATGTGTAGTAACAAACATTGAGAATTTGATAGCTTGAAGTGAAAAATATAGGGAATAGTTAATTTTATAGTTGTAAGAAAATGGTCATTTATCTTTCATTTGACAGTGTTTTGCTGATCAAAGTAGATAAATACATTAGATGAGTTATCATTACATCCTTACTGTTTTTCCACCTAAAGTGTGCTAACGGCTCCTGCAGGACTTGAGGACAGTTACTAGCTTTAAATGACCAGCTGTAGGGACCATACTGAGTTGATGGCACACTTCTCTCCAGGAGCCCATGTGTTATAGCTATCCATGCCGTGTCCTCACAGCATGTTTGACTTGTTGCTTATGCTACCAAAACAGTGCTATAGAAGCCCTGCAGACCTCTTGCAAAGTTACAGCGCACAGTCATGAGATTGGGGATGTTTCAGTGTTTTTATATGAGTTTCTGCTTTTAACATCTGAGAAGACTGGAAAGGAAGAAGGAAGGGAGAAAGTGAAGAAGAGAGGAAGGAAAAAAATTGTACTTCTGATATTTTTTGACTTGCTTCAGTGAAGAATAAACCAAGAAAAAATAAATCTCAGAGATACTTAAGGACATCTCCATCAATTTATGACAGACAGCATTGTTTAAATCATATGCTCTAGTTCAAGTTCAAAATGATTGCTAGGTTGGTATTCTTTCCTCAGTTTCAACCTGACAGAGCTTTTGCCTTGCACCAAAGGGCATATCTTTTAAGATCATCTGGACATATTAGTTCCTGCCAGTTATCAGTCTTGAGGTTCTGTCCTCTCTTTTTCTGTCTCTAGTCTGATGAAGACTGAAATGCTTTACTTGAACTAAACGTGATATAGAGTATCTGGGTGAAATCTAATTGTTTGCGAAACACAGGAGGTCAGTTCAGTGGTCCTTTCTGGCCTTAAACTATACAAAATCTGTTCAGCAAGCCATTAAAATGTTGCTGAGTCTAGTAATCATGAAGATAACTAAAGCTTTTATATATGCTCCCTAATTTAAGGGGTACCCTTTATAGTCTACTTGCAAGTTCCAATTAGATATTTTAATAATGCTCATAAATGTAGTAAGTAGTTTGTATAACTTAGAGCTTAACAGTTACTTGCTAATAAGGGATAGTGTTTTTGCTGGCAACAGATATGTGCTAAAAGCATAGTAACATTTCTGTTATATTATTTTAAGCCTCTGAAAGTAACAAAAAATTCCATAAAAGTAAATTAAGCAGTGCCAAGGAACAAACCCAGGCATTTGGGCTACCTGTCACCACATTATTAAGAGATAAGAACAGTCCATGTTATCTACTGTTGTGCAATAATCAGAGTCCATCAATTTACTCATAATGGTTTATTGGGACTACTTTTTCTGTTCACAAAACATATGCAAAAACATGCAAAGCATAACAATTTAGGTTAGAATTAATTGCACCTAACTCCAAACATCAAAAGTAAATTTTTAGCTCCTATTATTTGTCTGAATAATCTTTATGACCAGCCTAGATTGCAATCTTAGACTGTCAGTTTTCTTTCTAAATAGCTAAAGATAAGTTAGAAGAATTACCCTCTCCCTCCCCTGGATTATTTAAGTGAGCTATTTGTAGCCTTTGTAAAATACCATATGGTTATTTGCCATGTAGGAGTCTGAATATGTGATGGGTCTCCCTGTGTCTTAAAGCACTATTTTTCTTCCTTAGACTTACAGGGGATAGGAAGCTGAAAAGTGTTCAGTGAAAAGTTTACTTTTCACTGAAAAAAAAAAAAAAAAAATCCTTTTCCTGAAGGCAAGCAGAAAATAATAAAGGAGTAATCAGCTCACAAATTCTCAGACCTTCAAATGTTTTTTCAGATTTACATTAGAAATGAAATTCACTTTCAATGTGAAAATGGTCTTATTTCAAAATAGCTGGCTTTCTTCATAACCATGGAACTATTATGACTGAAGCCAGATTTACCAGGCATTCAACAGATTTGCACTCAGTTTTCTGTTATGTGACAGTTCAAGTTGATGCATCCTTTTGCACTTGTTTACAGAAATTATAACCAGATCTTACCTAGTGCCTTCCTGCTGAAATAGCTGTGTGAATGAAGCTGTGCTTATATTTTCAGAATAATATGGACACCTCTGAAGCTATATAAGAAAAGATGTTGAGCAAATTAAGCACACTGGGCTGTAAACTTTACAGATTTTCTGCACACCAAGTCTTCTGGGATTGCAGATTTCATTACCCAGGTCTTCAGACCATGCCAGAGAAGTTAATAACTTTAGTGCCAGTTCATGGGTGCTGAGGCCAACATTGCAGTTGATATAAATATGAAAATGTGTTACCTTGTTCAAATAACTTTTCTCTCTACTATCAACTTTAGTATTTCCATCATCACTTCTTTGTGCTGCTGGAGTAATTTGTTGACTTATTCCACTACCTTAGAAAGGCTTTCAGGTAACCACAGGTCAAATCACAATACAAATTTTAATTTAAATATTTGTGTGAAAATCTGCAATATCAACTAACAGGAGCAAACTGTCATTACTTATAAAAATATTCTGAAATATATTTCTGAAGTACACTTCTTGTAGTTTTCGTAATAATGCCACTGGCTCATAAAATGAAGAGAATATTTTCTTCATCTGGTCCTTAGTATTCATAACAAGATTTACAACCAACCACCATTGGAACATAATTTAAAAAATAAATAATAATAATAATAATTTTACAAAAATATTTATTTTATTTATATATATGTATAAAGATTTTGTTACCTAAAAAAAATGTTTTTAATATTAATTTTCATGATTAATTATTTCCTTGAAGAACAGTACATGAAAAAGATAAATTCCTTGCTTTATGACTATGCTGTAGTTCATTTAATTACTGTTGCTAATTCTCCCTATAACAATGTTTGATATTTATTTTCTCTGGAACTTTAATCCAGCTCTTATCATATATATACCTGTGGCTACTGTCATGTGGAAAAATAAGCTTTTCCTATCGCTAGAACTGTATATATTTAAATGGAAGAAACTTCCATGTTCTTCTCTGAAATCTGTAAATAATAAACTCTTCTATTAGTTTTACAAATAATCTAAATATTTCAATTTTAAACTTCTCTGTTGAAATACGAGGCTTAAACTAAATGAAGTTAAAGGAATTTTTCAAAAAGCCAAGAATATCTAGTTGCACACTGAATTATAATAAATTAAGAATCTATATTCACTTCTGAAGAATTCAGAATTCATTATGATTCTATGATAAGATCCTCTGGGAAAATGTCTTTGGGGGACTGGTGCTGTTTAACATTTTTATTAATGCCATAAACAGTGGCATTGAATGCACCTTCAGCAAGTTTGTAGATGACACCAAGCTGAGTGAGGCTGTTGACTTGATAGAAGGAAGGGATGCCATCCAGAGGGACCTGGACAGACTTGAGAAGCCCACATGAAGCTCATGAAGTTCAACAAGGCCAAGTGCAAGGTGCTGCACCTATGTCAGGGAAATCCCAAACATCAGTGCAGGCTAGGGGATGAACGCATTGAGAACAACCCTGTGGAGAGCTTTGGGGTACTCTTGAATAAAAAATTGGACATGAGTCAGCAATGTGCACCTGCATCCCAGAAAGCCAACCATATCCTGGGGTGCATCAAGAGAAGCATGGCCAGCAGGTTGAGAGAGTTGAGTCTTCCCCACTACTCTGCCTTTGTGAGAACGCACTTGGAGTGTTGCATCCAGAGCAGTGGTCCCCAGCACAAAAAAAGACAAGGACCTGTTAGAGCAGGTCCAGAGGAGGGCAACAAGAATGCTCAGAGGTTTGGAGCACCTCTTCTGTGAAGACAGTCTGAGTTGGGGTTGTTCAGCCTGGAGAAGAGAATGCTCCAGGGAGATCTTATTGGAGTCTTTCAGTATTTAAAGGGAATCTTCAAGAAAGATGGAGAGAGACTTTTTATGAAGGCATGTAGTAATAGGATTGTGGTGATTTAAAACCAAAAGGGGGTAGATTTAGATTAGATATTAGGAAGAGCATGGTGTGGCACTGGAACATGTTGCCCAGAGAAGGTGTGGATATCCCATCCCTGGAGGTCTTCAAGGCCACGTTGGGTAACATATCTAGTGAACAATGTCCATGTCTATGGAAGGGGGTTTGGAACTAGGTGATCTTTGAAGGTCCTTTACAACCCAAACCATTCTATGATTCTGTGAAATTGGCAACTGCTGAGTGTGAGTGTGTAAACTGCCTGTATCCATATATTTGACAGGAGTTTTGTAATGCTGTATTAGTGCTAGTGGTAGGAAGCATAAGGATTTTTTGAAATTTAATAACTATAGGCTTTGGTTTTAAAATCACAAAAATGTTTTATGAAACTTTCTTTATATTCCAGACATTTTATATCCCAGACATGAATTTATTTTAGTGTTTCTTGAGAAAACAACTTTTCAAAATAGGCCTTGAAAATTTAGTTATAATTGTCACATCCCACGTTAGATAACAGGCAGCTGGCTGTATTATGTTGGAGAGCTTGTTTCATTTGTTTGAGAAATAAAGAAGTTCAAGTCCTTACATTATTGAAAGAGTTCCTTCAAATGAAGATAACTCCTATAACATCTTTATAGTTACAAGGATGTGGATAGAGCAAGTGAGAGCAAAGTCTTCCAAACAAGGTAACAGTGAATAAAAGAATTATCAAGGAGAGAAATAATGATGCTATGAAATTCAAGAAAATTCCAAGCAATTAAAATATAATAAGATGGAATATATATATATATATTTTAATCTCATGTAGGTTAAGGTATTGTGCTTTAAAAAAAAAAAAAAAAAAAAATCTACAACAACAAATCTAAAATTTATAAATAAATATGTAAATATTGTAAACTAGATATTACCTTTTTAAGAAATGTTTTAAATATTAAAGGAAAAAATATATATTGCCTGACGAATAAGTGATTTATAAATACTTTATAATGCACTAAATCCAAATAACATAGAAAAATAATATGGAAGTTAGTTCCTTACTTTCAAGTTGGAAGTAAACAGATTTCAACCTGTAGAGGAAACACAGGATCTTATCCCACAGAAGTACCCTAGTCATTACCAGAGAGTGAAATGCTAGACATACCAATGGCAGTCATTGGTTTATACCAATACTGTGAGAAAATCATGTTTCTCAGTACACAGGAATTCTTTCCAAAAAAAAGTACTTCCCATTCACTACACTCCAGCTGAAAGATCCTAAAAAAAAAAAAAAAAAAAAAAAAAAAAACACTTTAAATTTTCCAAAACAAAATTTATTTTTAAAAATTTTAACTAACTCTGCCCTTAGTCTCAGCCACTGATCTTACATGGTTGGAAGGAAAAAAAAAAAAGTTAAATACAAAGCCCCCTTGAAGAAACACCACAAAGCTAAAGATAACAGATCCTCAACAGACAATTGCCTTTGCCCTGAAGGTTAAGCTATTAGCATAAGATTTAACATTTCCTTACTCTCAAGTTCAGGGAAGGCAGTCTGTGGTCATGCATCTCCTACACCCATGAGGGAAGAGTTTACAATTAGCAGTTCTAGCAGTTCTACCATAAGGAAATTTCTTCCTGGACCTCAGCCACTGCCTTTGAGCAGCTACTTCCTAAGCTCTAAAATCTAATCAAGTGAGAAGGTAGCCATGCATTTCAAGGTAAGCTTCTCATGTGAAAAATAGACCTCTGAGCAGATAACAGATGAGTGATAATGGTGTTCTAACAGAATATTAACCATGCTGTAAAGCTCTATATGAATTCTGCTCCAAGAGGGCAGCAGGCTTGGCATCCTCTTTTATAAAATAAGATTTTCAGAACAGGCAGACATATTTTTTAAGTCACTCCACTGACACTCCACTCAAACCAATATGTGACCTTTTACCTAAAGTCACCGTTTCACACATTTTTTAGATTATAGTGACTGCATGATTTCCTTTGACAAGCACACTGATAGCTTTGCCATTAGGTAAGCTAGGACACTGACCTTCTCAAAAATATGTGAAAATAAGCTCAGAAAAGAATATATTAACCCTCTAACCCTCAAGTAATTCAAGTGTACATTACAGAATAATTCTTCTCTGAAGCCTTTATGAAAGGGCAGCTGCTAGAGGGCACCGTACTTTGTACATTCAAAGAGGGATGTAATGCATAGGGGAAGAGAACGTCAGAGTTCACTGGAGAGCAGCCAGACCCTCAGTTAGGCAGCATACCTTCTGCAAAAGTGAATTACTGCAAAACATCTCACTGCAAACATTGTACTAATGTTGTATGTGATTCAGTGGCTGTTTTCAAGGAATTGATTGCCTCACACCAATGTTTTACACCGAAGATTGTCATACAAGTCCCAGAGCACACAACAGGCCAGAAAAAAGCAAATTGCCTACTCTCTGATGTGAGCTGTTTGTGTCTAATTTCATTCAAAGTAAAGACCATGGATATTATGACTGGGTACCATAAGGGAACACTCTTCAATAAGATTTGAATGGTTGCTGAAAATGAAGAGAGAAATAGTTTCCTCTGAAACCTCAGGTTTAGGGGTAGTAAGAAAGACAAAAACACAGATTCTTCCCTTAGGGGCTTGAAAGTGAAAAGGAGGTTCCAAAAAATAAAAATAAAAATCTAAAAATGGACAAGAAAAAGAGAAAGAAGAAGGGAAATGATAATACAATTAAACAGATGCTTAGCCTAAGAGAAAGCAGTGCATAGTGCTGTGTACTTGGTGATGGTTACTTGACTTTATTTTCATGTTAACAACTGTCGTGAAAGATACATCAGTAATCAATGCTGTCAGCAACCTTGCATTTAGAAGCAGAGTGCAATTCAGCTTGCTTTATAAGTTTCTTATCAGTAAGTTGCACCAAACTTCAGTGCTACCTTTTTATTTGTCAGTTATTACCACCATTAAGTACCAGTTCAACACTGTTACAACCACTTGCCTGTTAGTCACTTGAACCTATAATTCCTATGACAAAGCATCTGCCAAGTGCAGAGAAATGGTTCAGTTTGATCCTACTCTAATTTTAAACACATCAAGTAAATAAATAAATAAATAAATAAATAAATAAAATTATTAGAAACCTGTCTGCCCACCAGGAAAAGTTTCCAATTGAATTTAAAAAAAAAAAAAAAGGAAAAAAAAAAAAAGAAATTCAGTTCAGATTTTCATATTTAATATTTTAATTTAAAGTCCAAAGTTATGGGCACTCCTTTCTCTTTTAGAGGCTACACCCCACTTTATTACCATAAAACAGAGGAGGATGTACAGATGTAAACAGTTTTAGAAGCACAGCACATCATTTTGTTGTTAAAACCTGAGCATCTTTTCTTTTTTCCTCATTTTTTCTCTTTTTTCTTTTTTACTTTTTTTTTTTTTTCCAGTTCCTTCTTTACACTGTGGTATTTAAAAACTTCATATAATTTCAGTGTATCTAGAGATTAAGGACAGGGATTTGGGGATCATAAAGTCTGACTTTCTGTATTTTAGGAATAGACACTTCTGGGTCTTAGGACCCATATATCCATGAATCAAAGCCCAGAACTTCTAATCTTTCAGACCCATTATTCCACTTTCTTTCAGCCTTCATACAGATACCCAAACAACTTAGTGATTCTTCTGTGGGGAGTTTGCCCTGACTGTCAGCTCTTATTACAGCTTTTCTTTATTTCTAATTCAACTCTGTCTGACCTCCACTTTCAGACACTGGTTGCTACTCTGCCTTTCACCAGTCAGCTCAAGAGGCCATTAGTGTCCAGCTGCTCTTCTCCAGTCCTGTTGCTTCTTAATCGCCTTTTCAATAACAGAAAAGACAATGAAGAAAAGCTCTTCTCCAATCTATGGATTGCACTTGTGGCTCTTTTCCAGATGACATCCAGTCCTACAGTGTTAATATCCTTAAGTATGCCTCACCAGTACACTCATCTATTCATAGAAACATCCCAGTAGATTGCAGTGAAGCTCAAGAAGTCACTGAGGTGTCTATTTCTCTCTGTTAACCATTAAGGGAACTCCAAGTAGTTAGATGAGATGTCTAGCATCAAAAGTACCTGTGAAAATACCTGTGAAATGATTCCTATATCTGACTGTTTAAATTTGCAGAAAGGTCCCTGATTTTTCAGCATCATGTTAGAGAACGGTAATTTTTTTTTCTCTTGTTCAAATACATTAAGAAATATGATTACTATATTGTACTGTGGGCACTTTTAATTGAACTAAATATATCACTAAAATATGTTGATACAGGTTTTCCTGTGATGCTCATTTTTTCCGTGAACTTTTGTGTATTTAATATTGTTTCCTTATTTCAGATGCACATTGCTTCAGAAATTTGTATCACAATACAGTTTTAACAAAAATAGTTGCCTGCACGGGAAAATCAATAAGTGTATTGAATGATAATACAGTTACAAATATGGACAGTTAGAGGATTGAATTTTGGAATTGACTTCCCACGTCAATGTTAAGTGGGACAACTTAAGTTCTTGAGAAATTGCATCAGGCTACTTTGCAAACATAGCAAGGCAGCTCTACTTTACCAGTCTTGTGAGTCGGTGTTAGTTCCATAATGCACTGTGAAAGGTGTATAATGCACTTTTTTTTTTTACTTTCTTTTTTGAAAATGAAAATATAGATTTGACAGCATGGTTTTGCTTGAGGATGTGAATTTGACAGTAAATCCCCTGGCTGTAAGAGGTCTTGCTTGTAATAAGTCACCTCTTGACAATCACAGGTTGAAATGAATCTGAATAAATTAAATTGAGTGTTTCTATTTAAACTGGGTATATTTTCCCTTGGTTCCTTTCACTTTCATCTTTTAGTTACCTTCTCTTCTGCCATCTTCTACTTTTCTTAAGCTTATTCCTTTATTTCCCTGCACAAAAACACTGCATTTTTAGGAAAAGAAATAAAGTTTATCAGCTTTTTTTTTTTTTTTTTTTAACACCATTTAAATGATTTTATATATCTGGAAAAATGACAAAGAATTTGCTTAATCAAGTTCTAAATTATTTTGTTTCCTTTCACCTCTGGTTACTCCCATCTCTGTTCCATTTTATCACATTCTTTCTAGTGTTCTTGGTTATCACCGTGTCTCCCAACCAATTATTTCCCTAAATAAATCTCTCCTTCTATTATTATCAGATAACCTCTTTCTTCTTTTCCCCTGTTTCTTTTTCTTCACTTTCCCTTTTCAGACTTTTTCTTTCCCTCTTCTTTTGCCTCAGAGGTTTTGTTTTCTTTTGCCTCAGCCATACTAGCAAGACTTGAACCCTGTTCTCAGGCGTTTTGCTCTGAAATCCCCTGAGACTGGAAGTCTCTTTCTGGCTGAAAGCTAGCTTAAGAGGTCTCAATACCGTGTTCATTTGAACTTAGAAGAACCATTGTAATTGATGCAGCTGGTGTGATGGGACTCGCACCCAAACTTTATAAGGCTGAAGGCACACAACACAACACAACCACTGCCCAGGCACCCCTTTCCTTTGCAGCCCCCTCCCTGCTTCCAGATCTGCTCTAGTCAACCTTCTATAGTGCAGGTAAATATTTATTCACTGCTCCATTTCCTAACTCCTATTAAGTGCTGAATTATCATTCTTCAATCTTATCCATTTAGCATGTTGAACAGGAAAAAATTAGAGTTGATGAATAAGAAATGCTTCATACTGACATCTCTGCTGTGTTTTCTCACCTATATCTTTTTTTTAAGAGAAAGCAACAGACTAGTTCACTGAGCTCATGAGCTGAACCAGTAGGAAAGGCTGCAATTGCTGGTAGTTCATATTACTTATAAAAGCATATCTCTGCTTCTAACAAAGCTTTAAACAGTTCTGTTCAGAGATTTTTTCAGATTTTATGGTTAAAAAAAAAAAAATGTTATTTCATAGTGTTTTAATTGAGCACAGTTTAACTGAAAAATCTTGATTCAAAATAACCACTATCTAACATCAGTTTACAGCAACAGAAATCAAAAATTAAATGTTGAAACCATATTCCTATAGTATTCCTATTGAAATTATTTGAAAAAAAAAAAAAAAAAAAAAAAAGATGTTTTTCATTAAAATGTTCTAACATTATTTTTATAGTTGTTTGTGACAGAAAAAAAAAAAAAAAATTCTTCAAAATGCCCACAGTATCAGATTCAATTTCTGTGCTTTTGTTGAGTATGTTATATATAGAATTACAGAGAAATTTCTGGGTTTGCAACTATACGGCTGTATTTGTATCCATTTGATTCCACACCATAGCAATGCATACGAATTTATTTTCCCCAGTTGTCATCTCTGTAATCATCGTCCTTACATTCATCCTGGTTTATTGCACAAAAGTAATTTAATACTTTAATAATGGAATAAATTATACACTATAACTCCATCTTTAAACACCTATTTCATTAACATTTTATAATTTTATTTTCCACATAAGATCTACCATATAACTCCCTGTTGCTCCAATGAATCATTTTACAATTTTATTCACTATTTGGTTATTATATTAAATTTATTCCAGAGCTGATAACTTAAATAATATTAAATATATCTCAGCCAGGTATTTCAGATTTCATTTGTTGAACAGCTGAAATCTCACAAATGAAGGCATATTAAAAAAAAAAATAGTTTTATTAATATTTTCTGTTTATCACTAAAACAACCTCCCACATATTGAAAATTGATTGGATGGATGGATGGATGGATGGATGGATGGATGGATGGATGGATGGATGGATGGATAGGTAACATCAACATTCTTTTTCTTCATTCACAACTTGTGATAGCGACTACTTAAAACACAGAAGGATTCTCACAATGATAGTTTATCTGATTCATTCCACCACATAGTGTGGTAGTACTCACTTTCAATATGGAGACTATCAGTACATTCTCCTTTTCCAGAGATTCCTTTCCTTAGATCCCAGCCAGCATCTCTGAAGCCAGCAAGATTCCCTCCTGAAACACCCAGCCTCCCCTTCATGAACAGCAGTGCTTATCTGTCTTGGTTTTGCTGTCTCTAGGGGCAGTAATGTACATATAGGCACCTACTGTTAATTTGGTTATTTGGATTCCAGCACAACCACCCATAAAACTTCCAGAGACCAGCTTGGTACCTGCACAGCAGGACTCCCTGTCTGGGCCAAGGTGATAGAGCAGGCTACCAAAATTCACATTAGCAGAGACAGGATCACTGATTCATGTCAGTGGAGCAAGAGGGACTGTGGCTTAGGGAGACAAGTAAGGTGGCTCAGCACGCAGTCCTGGGGACTGGGAAGTGACTGGGAAGTGCACTTCCCAGAAATGTGTGTACAGTTTTTATATCAGAAATAATGAAATAATAGAAAAAAGGTTCTGGATCATTTCTGCTCCTTACCAGGCTACAGGCAAGCTGTGATTTTCTTCTGGGCTCCCTCTTAACGAAACCTCATCAATCTTGCACATCAATTGGCTTCAACAAAAGGAGCAGTCTCACCTCATCTTTACATATCTGCCCTAGCATAGGGGGCTGTGCAAGAGGTGACCCTGCAAGTTGCACAGTTGTTGGGAAAGGTGTGCCTACTTTGGGAAGTATAGTGTTATCAAAAGTCCCCATACACCTTCCAGCAACAGAGCAGAGTTTGGACCCTTACTGCTCCTCAGCACCTCTCCACAGGCACTGACACTTCTTCCTGGGGATCTGGGAACAAAGTGGAGCATCTGCTTGATCTTTTGTGCATCTGATTTTACCAGAGCAGAATATCAGAGTATCTCAGATGTTTAGGTACCAAGACAAGGTTTTTCTTCCTAATGTAGTTTACCATATAGACATCTCCAGATTGTCTAGTGATTTTGTTATCCCTTAATAGCCAATGAAGAAAAATAGACCCTTCTAGAGAACAATCTACTTCAGACTCTAAAGTATTTGTATAAAAAATGTTAGCCGAAATACGGCCTATGTCTTCTTCCCAACACTGGGATGGGTAAGTAGTTCCAACTGAATATACACTTTCCATTCCTAGAAGCTGATCAAATGTGTTACAGGGAATGTATTACAAAGAGAAAAATCAGCTTGACAATATGAAATTCCAAGTATGAATTCACAGTTACTGTAGTGGGTTTACATAGCAAGGTTTTGGTAGCAGGGAGCCATAGAGGTGGCTTCTGTGAGAAGGATCTAGAAGCTGCCCCATGTTTGGTAAGGGCCCCACTGCTGACCAGAGCTGAGTCAATAAGCGATGTTGTTTGCACCTCTGTGAGAGCATATTTAAGACAGGGAAAAAAAACGCTGCACCACACAGCAGTGAGAGGAGTGAGGAACAGCCTCACAGGTGCCAAGGTCAGTGAAGAAGGAAGGGGAGAGGTGCTCCAGGCGCCAGAGCAGAAGTCCCCTGCGGCCTGTGGTGAGGACCATGGTGAAGCAGGCTGTCCCCCTGCAGCCCATGGAGTACCACGGTGGAGCAGGGTTCCACGCTGCAGCCCGTGGAGGAGACCACGGTGGAGCAGGTGACCTGGCAGGAGCTGCTGCCCGTGGGGGAGCCAGGTTGGAGCAGTTTTCTCCTGAGGGATGGACCCCATGGTACGGACCCGTATCTGGAGCAGTTCTGGAAGAGCTGCTGCCTGTGGGAAGCCCACACCTGATCAGTTCATCAAGGACTGCATCCCATGGGTGGGACCCCACAGCACAGGGGACGAGAGTGACCAAGAAGCAGCGGTAGAGAAGAAGTGCTACAGACTGACCATAACCCCCATCCCCCCGTTCCCCTGTGCTGCTTGGGGGGAGGAGGTGGAAGATGGTGAAAAGGGGGAAGGGGGGAGGAGGAAGGTGCTTTTAGTTTCTTTGCTTTGTTTCTCACTTCTCTAGCTTGTTAGTAATAAGTAATAAATCTAACTATCTCCCTATGCTGAGTCTGTTTTGCCCATCACAATAATTACTGCACGATCTCCCTGTCCTTATCTCAACCCTTGAACCTTTTTCATCATTTTTTCTCCCTGTTCCTCTTTGAGGAGGGGGAGTGAGAGAGCAGTTGTGGTGGAGCTCGGCTGCCCACTCGAGTCAAACCACCACACTGATCTAACCCACAGTCTAAGATAACCTAATCAATTTTTCATACACATCAGAGTAAACATGCAATAAACAGAAAGTGACTGTCTGAAACAGAGGGTTTTACGTCTTCAAAGAGGCAATGAGATGAGCTCCTGAACAAATTAATAGAGGTAAAAGGAAGGAAACAAACTACATTTTGAACATAAAGATATGTTGGCATTTCTCAATTACAAAGTTTCTTATGTTCTTGTAAAAGTACAATACTTTACCCTCAAAAGAGATATTAAAGTTGAGAGGAAATAAGAGCTGAGAAATAGATACTGCTGTGTTTGAAGGGTATTCTAGCTCATCAAATGTAACCTTTGAAAGAATGGTAAAGAGAGCCTTTATGCTCATCAAGGAAAGAGCTTACATGACATTTCCCAAACCTGCTACTTACCAACAGTCCAGTCAGCTGCAGCAGTAAGTTCTGGGGTGCCCAGGAGAAGTAGAGAGAGGGGATGGCTCTTTTGTCCTGTCTCAGTCTATCACATTTTCAACTCTCACCATTACCATTTCTTTTTTTTTCTTTTCTATTTTTTTTTTTAATATCCATTTCACAGAGCTGAAGTAGGTTATTTTGTTACTGGCTTTAAGAAGAAGGCAGTATCTGTGGAGGTGGGTTTTTTGGTTTTGTTTTTGTTTTGGTGGTGTTTGTTTGGTTTTTTTTTTGCTCCATGATACATTTAACATCATGATGAAAACTTCAGTATGTGGAATAAGACCTGAGGTGTTTTTCTGAATAATAAAAATCTTTGAAGACTGGGCTAGCAAGACATTTTTGGCAAGAGTGTGGAGAAGGAAAAGAGGCAGGGGCTGTTCTGGGTCTCTGTCCCCTTTTTGTAGACCCTTTCTGTAACTGTAGTGTAATACATCTTCTCTTAATGAGTCATGTAAAGATCTTTGGATGAAGTTCCTGAGAGATTGTTATCAGTGTTCCAGTGCCTATGTCCCTATATTCAAGCTGATGGTGAAATTACAGTTCCTTACAGCCTATTATCTTGCTACAGGTGTTGCTCATTTTGTACTTAAGGTCTTGGCAAACTACTTCTTGCTATTTCTAATCACAGTCCATGTACCTTTTTTGTTTCTAAATCAACTATTCTTATTTATTTTTACTTGCTTTACCTCCATCTCAAATTTATTATCACCCACTACCTCACCTCATGAAAACTTTACCTGATTGCCTCTTTTCTCTAATTTAAAACTCAAATGTGCACATTCATTTTTTGCTGATATACCATTTTGCCTCACTAGAGCAATATGACGGTGTTCATACATTACTAGCAGCCATATTTTTGGTTTATTTTTCCATCTTTTACATACAGTCCTGATTTGTGTTGCTGTTGCTCCCTTAAATGTTTAAATCATGAACTTAAGGAAAAATGCTTATCTGCCAATGTGGACAGCAGAAACCTAGTGCCATAAATTCTGAGTATAACTATGAATATATATTGCTGCTGTTCTCTGTTAGTAAAAGCAGGAACACTGGGCTCCATAGAATGAATATTTCCTAAACAGTGCTCTACTTTGTGCATGTAGTAGTACTATAGTGATTTGCATGTCTTTATTTTTCCTTAGAATTAAAGCATACCACTTTGTTATAGGTTTGAAGTTGCTAATGAGCTATTTATATACTACTAGAAATTATAATTTATATTTCTTAGGATACAAAAAAAAAATAATAATGATGATAAAGAAGCTAGAAATCTATTAAACAGGAGATGATTTACTTGAAAAACAGGTGTTAGTACAGATTCTTCAACTACAGCTGGGATCTAATTTCATATACACTTTAAAGACCAGAACTAGTAAGCAGAAGCAGAAGTAGAGATATAAAGTGGGGAGAAAAGTATTTTACCTATATATGTAAGTATGTATGAGCATTCAATACCATGCATTTAACACATTATCCATATTCTTACAGTGAGAGATAGCATGGTTTGATCTTGGAATGAGAAACAGTTTTCCTAGATGCAACTTATGCTGTAATTAACAGAAGACTTGAAATGTATGCATCAATACAATCAGTGACAATGGTTTGTTTACACCAACAGAAAATTTATCCTTCATCATTCAGTGGGCTAAAAGTTTACCACTTCAGGTTATACAATGTCTTCTCTATTTTTTTCAAGTAGCTATTGAAGTTTGAAGGTCAGAGAATGCTTGGCTAATGCATAGCTACCTGAGCATACTTTCTTCTGACCTTTAAGTAACTGGTGAGTATTTTAAGTGGCCACACAATTTTTAAGCCTTTCCCATGGCATTTATTCAGGAAAGAATTACTTGTTGTTTAACATTTCTGTATTTCAGACTGCCAGTACTCCAGCTATCATTGTTGCTCCAGCTCACTGATCAGATAAAGAGAGTTGGATGAGGTCTGGGGCATCAGCTGGTCTTGACTGGTTCAGTTTATGAATTTTCGTGATAATGTGTTTTAACCTTATTTCAGCAATGTCCTCAGTTTCCCAGTGTCTGTTCTTTAACTTCAGGCATGTTCATCTGTCTCGGTGACAAATGTCTCCATTAGAACAGATTCATTTTATTTTCTCAGTCTCACTCCACATGTTTAAAAAGGTCTTGGAGATTTAGGAACTAATAGAGCTAGGCGAACACAGCAAGAAATGTCAGTGAATTATTGGTTCAATATTTTTTAATGAACTCTCTTCGTCTGTGTCCAGCAATTGTCCAATGCATGGGTTTCACAGCTGGCAGAGCTAAAGAATCAGCAATTTTAAAACGATTATTGGAGTCTAACATGAAGATTCACTTTCTATGAGATATGTACACCAGAAATCAAACTCTAACGATTTGATAGGGAATTGGAGCACTCCTGTTGGCATGAAGTTAAGGAAGTGTTGTAACTGTATTTCGTCAGGTACAAGTCACCAATTTCAACATAAGAAAAACTGCCTAAAAATTGGTAATATATACCGAACTAATGGCCCATTCTACCTTTACAGATGATTCTGTCCTTCTGTCACTGCCTGTGACAGAGTTCATTTCTTTCCCTGTTGTCTCCTGTGAACAGTAGGCTCAGCCTGAGCAGAACATCCTGTGCTGGTTGGTAACATGCTTTTGGCAAGCCCAATGGCACAGTGGGGATCCTGGTGGTATTTAAATCTCTCTGAAATGGTTTGAAAATAATTTTGTGCACTGGCTGTGGATTTGAGACTTGTGAAAATAAATGATAATGGTGAACGGGTCCCTCTCATCCGCTTCAGAGACCACAGAATTATGTTGGCTCTGTGTGGTACTTGGCTATCAAAACACACTTACCTCTTGTTTCAATTTCTGCTTAAACCACAGCAAGCAGTACTACAGAGTACACTTTTTTCATAGCAGACATTAACTTGTATTGAAATCTCTAGGCCACTCAAATGTTTAAATGGTAGCTTGAGAGGTCTGTCATTTTATTGGGGGAAAAAAAAAAAAAGTAAAAAAAGGATAAGATTTAATTATTTCTGAATCAGAAGCAAAAGAATTTCAGTAAACACTGTAGTCATCTGATCTGCAAGGGCGTCTTGTTTAAAGACTTCATAAGCAGTTCATTATCTATGAATGTGCTATGGGCTATTTTCCAATTAATCTATCAATTTTATTCAGGTCTGCATACTAACAATATAGATCAAAAGAAAATGAATTCCTCTAGCTTCAAGTAGTTTTGCATTGCACTGGTAATTTACTTTGGAGTTGTTTATTTCTTCTTTCTTTTTTCCCTTCTAACCATCCCTGAAACATTAGCCAGATTATGGTGTTGGAGGACTTGTCTTCTCTAATAACCTACTTGCAAGGTAATGCTGAAAAGACTTTTCTCCTCAAAACCAGAAATATTCTCTCTGGTTATAGATAGATTAAAGGAAGTTTGAGGAGCACAAGAGGATAGGGAGAATCTCAAATTTTAACAGCAGTAAAATACAGCACCTCTTTATTGGAAACATTGATCAATAGCAGAAGGGAAAAGTAATCAGCATTATTTGCATTTGCCAGTAGTTTTTCATGAGTAGCCTAGTAGCTCTCTTCTTCTCAACAATGTAGTGTATAGGCTGTAAATCCATACCTTAAGAAAATATTCACCTAGGATGCCAAAACCTGTCACAGTCCAATCAAAATATAATCAAGAGTACTATTAATTTCTAGTTAAATCATGGAACTAAAATGTGTCCAGGCAAATAAATAACATACTTATCTACTTTAAAAAATAATTAATTTAAAGTGAAATAATTCTGCACTAGTTTGCTAATGCCCAGCATAAAAATGTCACTGTCATTTGCTCTATTTCTGATTAGGCATCTTGTGTTTCATCATGTTTAAAAATGCTTCCTGTAGTCAGTCTCAGTCATTTTCAGGAATAAGTTTACAGTGTTTTGACACAAACACTTTCCTCGGACTACACCTGTAAAAAAAAAAATCTTGAATTATTCTGATAGTGACCAAAAAAGAAAGTGAAATAAGCAATAGTTGAGTGCTATTTTTTCCAAATTAAGAAAATTTCCTCAGAACACTCATTAGTGTTTCATTTTTTGCCCAGTTAGCTGTTAGATGGGGAGTCTGCCTTGTGCTATAAACACAGAAGCTTTTTATCTACTCTTAGAAAGCAAGGGAAAATGGTTTTCATATCAAAAATTGGATATTCAAACTTTGGATGATTTTGCTATGTTTGGGTGAAAGGCTAAAACATCAAAATACCCAAGTAAATAAAACATCCTGCAGTTGCTAAGTGCTGTCTGAATAGAGTAGATGAGCTTTCCCCTTGAAGTTTTTTGTTTATCAGCATTCATATAGGCAAACAGGTTTTGTTCAGAAAGATGTAGTTGGAGGAATATCATTGTAAGACCACAAGCATTCATGTGAACATGAATATTTGGTGTGTTTCATCGTTTATTATTTGTTACTCATTTCATCTGGCTGCACAGAATAAGAGCTAAATTTCACATAGCACCCTGTGTAAGTAAGTGTCAAAGTCTCAGATGTCAGTATTTAAGACCACAGACACAAAGAACCACTGCCAAATCTGTATATTATGTATTTCCAGAATTGCCACAAATGGCTGATTTCTTAGTTTATCGGTGAAGCTACTGATCAATAAAGAGGATTCTCATTAAACTACATTTGATTTTTCTTATTAAAAAAAAAAAACAAAAAAACATCTAGAATGGGGTTCAAACTGATTCAAACTGAGACTAAGACATCTAAATCTAAATCTACACATCTACATAAAGGCACTCAAATATATACATATCTGAGCTCGTACTAAATGCTGGGGACACCAACTCAGTACCATCAACCATGTACTGAGAGCATAGAGTTCTTTAATTGACAGGCTGTATGGCAGGTGTCCAGTGTCATCTTACATTACACTCCCCCTGCAGAGAGGGATCTGGGGGTTGTGGTTGACAGCAAGCTGAATATGAGCCAGCAGTGTGGCCTGGTAGCCAAGAGGGCCAAGTGTATCCTGCGGTGCATCAAGCATGGCATTGCAAGTCGGTCAAGGGAAGAGAAAGGGAAGAGTGACGGAAGCGCTCTACTCTGCACTGGTGAGGCCTCACCCCGAGTACTGTGTGCAGTTCTGGGCACCACAGTAGGATGTGAAACTGTTGGAGAGTGTCCAGAGAAGGGCTACAAAGGGACTAGAAGGGAAGGGACTAGAGGGGAAGACATATGAGGAGTGGCTGAGGTCACATGGCCTGTTCAGCCTGGAAAAGAGGAGGCTGAGAGGAGACCTGATCGTGGTCTACAGCTTCCTCACAAGGGTGAGTGGAGGGGCAGGCTATTCTCTTTAGTGACCAGTGATAGGATCTGAGGGAATGGAGTCAAGCTGCAACAGTGGAGGTTCAGGCTGGATATCAGGAAGAGGTTCTTCACTGAGAGGGTTTTCACACACTGGAATAGGCTCCCCAGGGACATAGCCACAGCACCAAGCCTGTCAGAGTTAAGAAGCATTTGGACTGTTTACTTAGTCATATGGTCTGCAATTCTGGGTAGACCTGTGTGGTGGCAGGATTTGGACTCGTTATGATCTTTGTGGGTCCCTTCCAACTCAGGATATTCTATGATCTATGATTCTATGTGCTGTGAGCTATCTTTGCTATCTTCAGTTTCTGCTTCTAAAGAGTGGAGGTCTGCTATGCCTGTCCCATCTGCCAAGCCCGTGCAGGTCTCCTGAGCATCTCAACCACTAGCAGCCTGTAGACAAGTAAGTCCCATCCCAAGTGACTGCTCTGGGGTGAGATGAACTGTTCTCCAAGCATGAATGACTGCATTGACTGTGACAGGAGCTTCAACCCCCGGCAAATGCCTACTTGTAGAAACCCTAATTTGAATATCTTCTTTTTCAACTGAATTGCACTGACAAGCTTCCCTTTGTTAAAAAACTTTTATTTATAATATATATATATACCAAATAATAAATATTATATATATATATATACAAAACAATATTATTCCAAGAAACTCTAGGAAAACAAAGTTCTTTATTCCCAAAAATGCAAGGAAAAGAAAAGGTTTTCTTTTCTACACTCTTTCAGGACTCAGAGCATTATAGATTTGTTTTCTTCTGCTGCTTGTGAGGGCTGGAATGAATTTTTTTCCCATGTGCAGATGCGATGTACTGAGAAGTACTCTACATCTTTTCAGCTAACAGTTCCCATAGCTGTAAATCAAGTCTGTAAATCCATCATAATCCAGGGAGTGTCAAAAATGGTAGACAAGAGTGTCATTTTAATGTTCTTTTATGCTGTTTGTGACTGTATAAGCAGTTTATGCCCAGAAGAGGAACTTTAATAGGAAAGACTTGAGCTGAGGTTTCACAAGATGAAGCATTCAGGTATTTTAAGATATGCATGGCCTACAGCTCATTCCCACCTTGTGCTGTGTGTCATTGCTCTTCTGCAGAGCTGGAATAGCTGCTTGTGTGGCTGCACTGTGAAATGAGTCAGGGAGCTTATCCAGCTCAAAAATAAGCCAGTCAATAAAGAAAAGAGGAGTTTTTTTTATAGCAAAATCAATCCCCATGTCCAGTTTGCAGTGTAGCCACAGGAAGCAAAGTTGGAAAGAGTGCACATGGGTCTGAGGACAGGCAAAGAGTCTGGAGAGAGAATGAAAGATGCAAGAATAGGACAAGAATATTTTAAAACAGTGTTGTAATACATGGCTTTGTCATGCACAACTGCAGTTTGAAGTAACCTTATTTCAGAACAGGTATCTGACAGGTACAATGCTCTAACTGAACTCCACTCTGCAATTTCCATCAGAAAAGGTGCTACCCTCTGAGATAAACCCATTAATGGAGCAAAATCAGATGGGAAATCTATTGCTTTTGCAGAGATTTCTGGATCCCAGATGTCCTGAGAATTGCTGGAGTCACTGGACTCTTTTGCTAAGTCAGTCAATAGCCTTGCTTCTCTGCAGGAGATAAAAAAACAAAATGCACACATTTTGGTAGATGATCGTTCTCTTGGGTAGGGAATGATACCAAGATCATGGGAGAAGGCCAGGCTGCATAAGTCCACATCTCCCAGTGTGCCAGCCTGACCACAAGCTTTGCCAGGGGCACCTTCAGATCTGGTGTAAGTGTGAAAATACTAAGTGATGGAGGAGCACCCTTCACTACGCAAGATCTCTCATGGATCTGTCCAGGACACCTAGGATGTATCACTGGTCTCTGCATGCATGGTGTCAGCTGCTAGGACCTAGCTGTTTGTCATCTAGTTACACAGATACGTGGCCAAGACCATCTTTCTCAACCTAGAGGACATCTCCAGGCAGTTTTAATTAAAATGAAAACAAAAATATATATAAATATATATATTATATGGTTCCTTCCCACCCTGCCAGTAACCCCCACACTTGCTTGCACAGACTTCACAACACAAGAAGTGATGAGACTGTGCCAAGAGCTAAATTGTTTGGAGCCATGAGGGTTCCAGCATTTGGGTTCACTTGGCCTCGGCTGAGATCCAGGGTGTCACTGGCTGCTGAGGTGGTCACACCTCAAGCTGCAGCCCTTCATTCATTCACACAAGTTCTCCTCTGCCAAACTGATGTTGTTGCTTAAGATATATTTGACAGCAGATTTGCTTCCAAAATCATCATCTGTTCCTAATTTCCTAGTCAATTAGAGAGCAGTTCACAGGCGCAGAAGGGAACAATAGACTCTGAGGCGATAACGTTACGACATGCTGCACTGTTCAACTACTTGCTTTGCTATCATGGTGTGCATTTAATCTTGCCACGAGCTAGAAGCCTTAATCATGATCTTGTGTCTTCCATTGTTTGAGGCAAATGACTAAGTGGTTTATAAAGACAATTAGATTGGGATCTGTTCTAACTAATCTCTTTCCGAGTATAATATCCTATTAGATGCACCAGGTCTTTTTTCTGGGGCAAGAGGATTTAATTAATTGGCATTGTTCAATCTTCTTTGGTTGTCACCAACCACCTTTACTGCTCCTCCCACACTTAAATGAACAGTTTAAGAGTTAAATTAAGTTTAATTAAGAGTTAAAGCTACAGGTACATGGATGACAGAAAGTAGATGAGAATGGTAAGTCCAAGACACCCTTTGGTGAAAATATTTTTATTATCTAGGCAAGATCAAACTGTGTGATGGTTTGTCCTGATCATGAAGGTTTTGTATTTGGGAGAAAGGAAGGTGCCTGGCCATTCATTCATTTCAAACTTGACTTTAGGATCACACAACTTGTTTGCACAGGGATATATACATACTCATATATCACATCATCTTTGCACTAAAGAGATCATTAACCAACCCATTATACTGAGATAGAGTAACTTTAAAAGCAGAAAAAACTTCTGATTTTTCTCCCTCTTTCATTCCTACAAAGGCATGTTTATCTTCCTTAGGTCACAGCTTAGCACTGCATTTCTTGACCCCTTCGCAGTCTTTGTGGACAATTAGATTTTTGTCACAGCCCCCACTCAGCTACTGTACCAATGATGACCATTAAGGCTGTAACCACTGACAAACATATAGTATACGTCTCCATCAACACTCTCTAAAGCAGTTTCTGTGGCTTAACAAAACTAAAGGTCATTACAAAAATAATGACATTAGTGGATAACAATGGGGCCAGCAATTTTATCTCGTCATTTTAATTTGTACTCACACCTAGCACCAAGGGCAAAGTATATGCGATCAGAAGTTAGTATAAGAGACTCTGGAACTGTTTTTCAAATTAGCAATTCAAAATAAATAATTAATTAAAAAGAAAAAAAGACTGTTGTTTCCTCCGTATATGAGATAGATACTTACACGTTGCTTACTGATGAGACTTCTAAACATAAAGAGCACACAATGCAGCCACAAAGAAGGGTATCTGTTGGTCCACATTGTTATGTGTCAGGTCTGAATTACCAGCAGCCCTGAAAAAATGTGAGTACTTCAGTCTCAAGAAGATAAAACCAAAATGGAAACATAATAACAGCTTTTAAAACAATTCAAAAGTACCAGGAAAACACAAAAGAATAAATTATTCTCCAGATCCCCAACTGATGAAAGGACCAAATGTAACAGGTTTACATCTGAAATTCAGGAAATGGGGCAAGAATAACTTCCTAAGCATAAGCGGCCCAGCAATGGAATAGGTCACATGGGGAAATATTGAGCAATTTTTGACTGAGAGTTTTTGAGAAGTGTTTAGGTGTATTTCCATCAGAACTGGTTCAAGCATAACATTCCCTGCCAGAAAACATTGGAGGACAAGAGAGAAGACAACCCAAGCAGGCAGAGTTCAGTTTCCTATTGTTTCAGCAAGGAGTGGAAGGACAAGTGCAAGTGAAGACGTACCTTGTCAGTAAAACACTCTGAAGGAATCTAGTGTCCATCAAGAGGGCCTGATGGATGTTGATAGGTTTAGTTGGTGCGATCTGGAATAACTATTGCCCCCATGAAACTAACATGTATTTAATTAAGTATGAAAAGAAGTAAAAATCAATTTTCCTTACCATCATACTGAGTCACTAAATGATTGCTTTCCTTTTTAAATTATCTATAATTAGTATCCCTTATCTATTAATCTAAAAATGACACCTCTGGTTATCCTAGGGTTATTAAGTCTTGATAATGAGAGCTGAAATACTGTCAGCCTAGAAATTTTCAGAAACCGTCTCCAAGATTAGGGTACATATAATTTTCCTAAAACTAGAAAAAAAAATGTCCACAGCATACCATAAGTTATTTTATTACCACTTTAGTTAACATGGTACTGCATGCAGCAAAAGGCCAAACTTTTACTGATACATGACTCTAGAAATACAGTTTTCAAAAATACATATAGCCAGTGAATCTTAAATAGTGTAAAAAAACAGTTTAGGTTCTCTTCTGAATCTTACTTAATACCAACCTGGGTCTTAGAATGTATTTACAAAGTTTGACAGTATTCTTAGGGCCCACATAGTCTATTTCCCACATTCAAATATTTTAGGAATAATGTACTTTATTCCCTTTACTTATAGCAGTAAACCTTGGAGACACGTACATTTTCAAACTTTGAAGGGTATGTTTGCAAATTAAGAATTAGAAAACTTAGAGTGATCTAAAATAAAATAAAATAACAGTGTCTTGAAATTTGTGACCCACATAAACTTACTTTATGAAGCTTAATGTAGAGATTAAAAGATTTAATAGAGTCAATTTTAATTTTTAGTTGTGTAACCAAAAATATACTTTAATCTTCAGAAAATAACCATTCCCTTTATAGTACTTTGATCACCTATTTTTATAAATTCCTTTTATAGATGCAGGTGAGCGGCTTCTGAATGAGAATCCTTGAGAATTTCAAAATAACATCATGAAAGACCTCTCCTTGTGATAAGATATGTTTAAGTTACTAGGCTGGGTCTCTTGCTCTACCAAATGTTCCAGTGATTTAGAAAGACATTTTGAGTACGCAGAGAAGGAAGATTGTTTTCCTAAATATGGGTTTTAAGTAATTCTTTAAAACAATACAGAGTTTGGATACCCTTCCTATTTGACATTTCACCTACTTATTTATGCTTTGCATTACTTTAAGCTGAAACTACAAATATTCTACAACATATTAAAAATATTCCCAGGAATTCCAGCTTCAAAAATGGCTAGAATTGTACCTAAGGTTGAAGAACATAATTACTGAAAAATTATTTCCTTAGTCCATCAAACGTAGCAACTAGCAGCTGTAAATTAAGAACTTAAGGTTTCTTTATTTCTTTTTCACTTTAATTCAGTATTTATATAAACACATTATGTATATTTTAGTCTTTTGCCCTCAACGTTATAGAAACTAAGAACTGTCTGAAGCTTTAGAATATCTCAGAGATGTTCTATGTGTCCATTGTCTATACCCTTTTTCTCCTTTCAACTTGGAGATTCCTCAGATGAATAGCTAATCCTAGGAAGAAATAATGTTGTTCTTTATTTGAGAATTGACTTGGCTCAAGTTCTACAAGGGCTACCAGTTGGCATAAAACATGCCCCAAGCACATACAACACCAGCATCTTTAAATAGCATCCTATGGAAGTAAAATAAAATGCTATCAAGCTGTCTCTAAAAGCAGGAATGTGGTCCATGAAGGCTCCTGGTTTTAAGCTTGACCTATCCTCAGTTCAGAAAAGGCAACCACTCTGCTTTCTGAGCCACTGGGGGCTTTCAACATATCAAGAGACTAAAGAAATGCAAGTTATGAGAAGCTACTTCAGCATTTCAGACAAGTTCTGCTCATGATGTTATGTGTCAGCAGGAGTTGAAGAAGAAGAGAAAGAGCATTAGTGTTTTACATGCATTTGCTCTGAGTAAGGAGTCTAGAAAAATGCAAAGAGCCTTAATTTCTGAGTTTCTCTTGAAAAACTTTGTGTAAAACTGGCTGATAGAAAACTTCAAGTGACATTATAAATAGTGCTGTCATACAGGTCATAATTTCTGCAAGCTGAAGCATGCCAGCATGGTGTTAGGATTCATATGAAAATAGGCATAGAGTGCAATTTTTCCCTTCAAGTTTATAGAAAAGGTAATTTGCCTTTTTCTTTAAAAAGAAAAATCTTTCAGGCGCTATAATAGACAGAAACAGTTTCCAAAATACAAGCCTTGAAATTTTTCCTTCCAATGATATCTGTCAGGGTACAGCACAAGCCAGCTGGTGGATTCTTAGCTACAAAGAAGCAGAAATGGGGGTATCCTTGGCTGGGGTGTCCCCACAGCACTGTATGAGACCCCAAGGTCTCCAAAGGAAGGGGCCATACTACAGACCTCCATGAGGGGGGGATGCACTTGGTCCTGGTGTTGGATTTCACATTCACCATCCAGCATACTGGGGGAAAATGACAAAAAGACAGACAAAAGGAGTCTTTCAAAAGCATAAAAAAAGCACCTAATCCAAAACTAAACTTCTGCCTGCCATCCCCTCCCTGGCTGCTCACCAAGGTATTTCCTAGCTACTCACCTGTTAAGCTAAATCTTGTATTCCATCTAACTTTCTTCAAGTGTCATCCAAGTGAGCAGTATCTATATTTTTGGACTGGAAAGGTTTTTAATGAATTTGTCAGTATTTTTTTTTTTAATAACGGTCTTAGGTCTTGTTCCTAAGGAACTTCACAGAGACCCAGGATCCTGATTTTCTGGGAGAACAGGCATTGTTGTAGAAATACCTAAATAAAGAGTTTATCATACAAGTCACAAATACAGCCATCATGCTCCCTGGGAACCTGAAAGTACAAAGCAACTCTCTGGATCAAGGCAAATTACACCAAGCATGTTAAGGAGGGTGGATAGTATTTTTTAGCAGTGTTTGTAGAGGAACCTTCATGAGGGAGCAACAGGGAAAGGAACCATAGCAGATATCCAAACTGCAGCAGCTCACGTGCACCAGATCCTTATCTGCAAGTTTTATTTCATGCTGAGTATGTTGTGCTCTAGCTTAACCCACTCCTAAAATAGTTTTTTTTTTAAAGCTAGGGTTCAAGAGGTTATACTCCAAGATGATAAAGCATCATAATATTTTGTCAATGTATGACTGAGGTAAATATTGTGCTCAGAGAACATCTAGTGTTCATCAAAACATTGAGTTTTGACGCAGCCGAAGCTCTTTACTCACTTAGTAACTGCTCTACTAGTCTGATTCAATTGCAAATATCCTGGCAAATAGCATAATGCTGAATGCAGAGAGCTATGAGCCATTCAGTTCTTTGTGAATGGTCCATTTACCGCAATAAAGAAATGAGGGTCAATGGGGGACTGCAGGTATTGATTTATTTATTTCATTTTTAATAAAGTTCATTCATTCAGGACCATTAGGCTGCACATCCAATCAACCATAGAAACATATCAATTTCTTACAGTATCCTCCTTTTTTCCTATTGTTTTTAACAAGTTTTTTACATCTTGTTTTACTTTTAACTATAAAACCCTCACAAGGGAATTTTTTCAACTAAGTTCAGATATTACCCATAATAATGAAGTTCCAGTCTTTTCTCAGGTGTTACAGAAGTGCAAATAAGTATAATAACAAGCCAAATTTCTTGCTTCTGTAACTCCATTGACTTAAAAGTGTTCAGCTGCAGATAATGTCAGATAATAATTCCCTTCAATTGTCTGCAGGTAAGACCATCAGACCAAAAAGGTGCCATAACAGCAGCAGATTCACCATCAGAATATAGAGGACTAAAACTACTGTTATTATATGAGCACAGACAATGATCCATTTTGAACCATCAGATGGTTCTTTGAAAACTGGTCTGGAGGTTTCCAATAATGTTATCTTTTGAGACAATCCAAGCAGAAGATGCTCTGTGGAACTTCATGAAAAGTAAACCAACATCATAGCTGAGAAAAGTCACTGATCTTCACCTCACCCATGTTTAAGTGTTTGGGATTTTTGTGTGTGTGTGTGTGTGGTGGTTTTGTTGTTATTGTTGTTTGGTTGCTTTTATTTATTTATTTATTAAATCAGGCTTTAGAAACTGGTGTAGTGAACAGCAGGGTTAATGAGGTAGCATTTCTTAGAGCTGATAAAATTCTGTCTTTGGACACAGTTTACACAGCTCTATTAAAAGTAGTGGAATTTATCCACAAGGACATAGCACAATCAGCCTTACCACGTGGCTTTTCATCTTACACTTAAGTTGAATTTGGTGTATGATTTTGTCAGTGCTGCATTTGGCTTCTGCTCACCTTCCTGTATTCTCACATATTCCAAGCTGGTTGTCTTTACTGACCATCAGGAGCACTTAGTGGATGTGCTTTAATTTTCAGTTTCAATGTAAAGATACAGGCAGCTCTGGGAGATGTCCAGTAAGTTTTTGCTGAAATAGATACCCATAAACTGAAAGTTTAAGTCACATTATTATTTGTTCTGAACTAAAATAATTACATCTTGCCTTTTTTTTTTTTTTTCTGGTAAATTGAAGAGATTTTTTGTACTCAGATACACATGACTACACTTACTCATCTTTTTGCACTAGTATTAGGAATACTTTATAAAATATTTTGTATGGAAAAACTCAACGTGAAAAGGTCTTTTTGTGGGGTTAATTCCACCCTGACAAAAAACTACTGACTAAAGTGTGTTTATTCCAGGGATGATTATGGACAGTTTTTTTTTTACTTTAAATTAAATACAGATGATAATTACAATGAATCACTGCAAAATGGCTGAATAATTTGAAAATGTAATTAAGTGAAAAGTGTATTAGCTTTCAAAAAACATTTAGATATCTCTAAGTGTGCTGCCATGGCTTAGATTATTGCATTCCTGTGACCGCAACTGCTACTAAGGACCATGTTTTAATGACTTTCTAATGATTCATCATTGAGGGCATTCTGATGACCTGATATTCTAGCAGATGAAGTGGATTTACAGAAAGGTGTAATTTGGGAAAAACCTTTGATAAATCTGAACAAAACTGCAAAAAGCTTCAAAAAGATAGATGACTGTCATCATTTTTATATGTGTTTTGCTATGTAATTGCTTTTTCACTGGCATTACAAGTTTAAATCTCTGAAAATAAGATTCTTTTTCACAAGGGGAATCCAAGCTTAGGGAGTGAAACGCTTTGTACCCAAACATACAGAGAATATTATCCACTATGACACACATCCTTTCTTACAGCCATGTGTACATGGCGCACATCCACCCCTGGGCAGAGCTCTGAGGAGCACCCTGAAGGTGAAGCAGCCATGAGGAGAGAAGTGTGTCCCTGGGCAGGATGGAGCAGAAGCATTGCTCTCTAGGGAGTGGGACTAAAATCTTATGGCACTGGGATGAGGACTTCTTGTGGCTTGGTCTCCACAGTGCTTCCAGTGGGCATCTGGGATGGCCTGCATGACACATGATAGCAGCACACCCATGAGATGCTCCCTCCAGGTGAGAAACATTAGTGAGCACAAAAGTGGGAGGAGGCCAATAAAACCTTCAAGGTTACAGTGCTTTCAAATCACCCTTTACGATTTCCAGACCCCTAACAGCTTCAGGGACAGCCAACCAACCACTGCATCATCCCCCGCTTGCTGTTTGGGTGGGTTTTAATGGCCATGAAGGTACAACTGCAAACTGGGAAGGCACAGTTTGGGATGCACCCCTTGCTGCCTCATTATGCCCCACTGTCACCCACAGCCCTTGGTCTCCTGTCCCCGCAGGGCAGGCAGCCCTGTATTACAATCAGCCATGAAATTTGCTTTGTTATTTCTCTATTATTATACTAGAGATTAAAAAATAATAATAATAAACTGCAGAAAATGTATCAAACTGCAATAACTTCATGTGAAATGGATAGCAAATCTTCCTATCTTTTAACACAATATAGTAGGCACAGCATTAAATAAATTAGCACTGCTGCTGTTTGTTCTATGTTCAATAATGCAAACCTGTTCCTTATTTGAGGTTCTGTATAAATTTAATATATATATAGTATTACAACAAGGTCACTTTGGAATAATCTCTTTGATTAATTCCAGGGAGGTGGCATATGGAGGGAAAAAGTAATCTTGAATGGAAAATATATAATATGAGCATACACAGAAATGGCAAAACAGCCTGCTTTCAAGTCAGAGTACATAAATGACAACTACTATAGTTTTGCTTATGCTGCACAGCCAAGTGCAGTTGCAACGCTGCCAGTTGTTCTCCATAATAAAATAAACTCTTTTGGATTTTATTCAGTGCAGACCTTCTTGCCATGTTTGTCACTCTAGTATCACAGTACTTTACATTAAATAATTTTTTTAATTGTTTTTTTTTTGTCTTCAGGTGAATTCTCTATACTAGCTGCTCTACTCTGTATATATTATAATAAAAAGCTATCAATCAGGATGAGAATGGCTTACCAATAAATAGATAAATAAATAAGAAAAGAAAGGAAGAAAAGGAGAAAAAAAAAGAAGTAATATCCTTTATTATGTTTCTCCTCAGCACAATATTGCATCCAAACACTTCAAGGCAACCAACAGCACTGGGAAATAGATTTCCATTATACTGTGGGCATGGACAACAGAAATCCAAGTAATAAGAACAACTCCTCTGCTCTGGGCATACTGCAGTGTCAATACCTACTCAGTATTGATCGTCACCATTCAGACATATGTATCAATTGCTGGATTAGGTAGATATTAAAATATAAAAGTGCTTGCATTACATCCTCTACATTTTTTATATCTGAAATTGTTGTGAAACTTTGACTAATTCCAAGGCACCATTGTGCTCCTCTATCCTGACTGGTAAATGAAGGCCATTGGATTCTGGTTCAAACCAAGCAGCTGTGGAGCATCTCTGCATATAACTATCTTGCTTCAAAAACTTTGCAAGGGATAGAGAACTTACTGCAGCCTCTCATAAATTGCTGGATCAAACTTTTGATCTGGCTGTGGACGAGGAGAGGGGGAGCACCCGTTGTTCTGACTCCCATTACTGTCAACTGCCAGCTAGTGGATGCAGTATTCCACTGTCCTACTGGTTTGAAGAACCCTCTATTGCAATAGCTGTTCTCCATGTAGGTGTTCATCGATGAATAATTCTTCAGTCAGTCCTTTGGTATGCTCAATAGACACACCTCCTCAGACCCTTTGTTCTTAGACTTTTTTCTCTGATTCTTTCATTATTTTAATAACTCTTCCCTGAACACTACAAGTTTCAAGATCTTTCTTGAATCATGAACACAAAAGCTGTGTCCACAATAACATCAAACCAATAATAGAGTCTCTTTCCTGTTATTCAACATTCCCTTCAGCAGATGTCCAAGGATTGCATTAGTACTTCAACCACACTGTTTTCTGGGAAACTCTGGTTTATCTGAGGATCTGTGATGACCCTCATGTCTCCTTCAAAGACAAAGCTTCCCAAGGCAGAGTAGCCCTTGCTGTCATTATGGCTTTCCGTCTTTGTTCCAGACATGTGACCTCTCAATGAACTGGACTGACTTGTCCGTACTGCTTTCATGCTCCAGTGTCTGCATGTGCCCCAGGTCACCTGATGGCTTAAACTCACAGAGATCCCCCAGAGCACTTTAGAGCACATCTTGGCTATCCTCTCAACTCTGTATCAGGGTGGGAATCATGTAAACTTCAAAACCCCTAAGGTCTGTTTACTCTTCCTTGTTTCAGTGAGGTCAGAAAGGAACTCAAATCAGACCTGCAGGGGAGGCAGGAGGTCCTGAGCTTCCTGACAAAGTCTCTGAGATGGGCAGTGAGAGGATCATGCTGGTGGAGTGGACACCAGCTAAGAATCAGGGAGAATGAACAAGGACTTTCGTCCTTCATTATTACACATGTTGCACAATATGTTTTTGTACGGTGTCCTCTCTTACAACTGGAGAGAGAAACAAAAGTGCTTAAAGTATTAGAAAGGCCTCTCTTATCAATGACTGAAAAAGCATCCGTGTTTTCCATGGAGAATGAGCACAACAGGAAATGAAAGAGAGGTACCATAGATTGCAGATGATATGGAAAAACATTTTTGGTATTTGTATTCCCTACCATTCAAGTAAAAAAGATATAGTTTGAGTAGGTAAACTTTCTGCAGATGTCATGCACGTACACAAATGGAATGGAAATCATTTGAACTACATCAGGTCCAAGATTTCAGATGGCAGATCATGTTGGGCTACTTTCATACTTGCACCTAGATCTACTTTTTATAATTGCAAGTTATCAAGTTGGATACCTCTGTGAGCAACTCTCATAGCTTTCCTCTGTCATTAGCTTTGAAAAATAATAGAGACCTTTCCCCTACTCTTTGTTACATGCATAAAAGAAAATATAATGTATGTGTTTGTCTTATACCCACTAGGAATGTCTTTTTTTTTTTTTTTCCACTACTCTCTTGTACTCTTATGAGTACTTTTCAATACTCATAAGAATCAAAATGCCAGACTTCCTAGAGTTCAGCCCTCCATCAACTGTTGCCACACTTTAGATCTTCTTGTATAAGTTGTAATTTGTAGAGGCTTTGTGGATGAATGATGCTCACAGAATTTTTTCTTATACTGTTAGTATCAACATTTTTGAATTTGTGTCATTTAGTTTCCTGTGTCACTGCTTTGCTAGCAGCAATTCTCCATCCATACCAAAGTTTTCCTGAAGAACCCTGATTCAGCTCTTCTAGCATGAACATTTGTGTACTCTAAAAAGCTTTTAGACTCTTCAGGAAAGTCAAAAAGCACTCAATATAGCTGCCCTCTTCCTTTTAAAAAAACATTTGTGGTGGACTAATATATTGCCTCAAACATGCTAATTACATCTGGTAATGGTTGTGTATTGCATTACAGGACAGGTGCAGTAAACTCAACAGCCGCACTCTTTACTTGTTGCACTCTATCTTGTTAATGAAAGCAATAAATCAATGACATGTTCCTAACCTTGACTTACCCCAGAAAAGAGAAACATTAACAAAATTTAGCAGATCTAGCTCAGAATTTCTCACACACGGATAACTCTGTTTTCACCCTGGAAAGGATTAAATTCTTCTTTCATCAGTAGAACAATCCTGCCAGATGCTAAACATGCATATGAAGACTCCCTATTTTTAGGGACTGTATTAACTTTGAAAGAGGTACACTGTTCAGATTAATGATATGAAGAGCAGAGGGCTCAGATTAATGATATGGCAAACAGAGAGCTATGGAAGATGATTTTACAGAGACAACAGAAAACAAGTAAACTTAAATTCAGAAAGTCAAGTCTGTTTTCCCTGTTCCCTGTTATGGGACAAACATGTAGCTTCTACAGACAAAAAAAAAAAAAAAAAAAAAAAAAAAGGATTTAAAACATTGCCAGCACATAGTATGAGATAGAAGGTGAAGTTAAGGCCAGGTTTGAAAGATCAGAGACTCAAATCACTTCTTCTTTTTCAGTGGAGCTGTACTGCATTTGTTGAAAATTTGTTTGAGTGAGTTTTCAATTTCATTCAGTGAAAAGTGTTGTAAACATGTCTTTGTTATCTGAGGGGTACATACACAATATTCTGTATGTACTGAAGAAAAATCTTTCCTTTAAAGCTTTGGTACTTGTAGTGGGTTTACGTGGCAAGGTTTTGGTAGCAGAGAGCCATAGGGGTGGTTTCTGTGAGAAAGATCTAGAAGCTGCCCCATGTTTGGGAAGGGCCCTATTGTTTTCCAGATCTGAGCCAATAAGCGATGTTGTTTGCGCCTCTGTGAGAGCGTATTTAAGACAGGGAAAAAAACGCTGTGCCAGACAGCAGCCAGGAGTGAGAAACAGCCATGCAGGTGCCAAGGTCAGTGTAGAGGGAGGGGAAGAGGTGCTCCAGGCGCCGGAGCAGAAGTCCCCTGCGGCCTGTGGTGAGGACCATGGTGAAGCAGGATGTCCCCCTGCAGCCCGTGGAGTACCACGGTGGAGCAGGGTTCCACGCTGCAGCCCATGGAGGAGACCACGGTGGAGCAGATGGCCCTGCACCGATGGAGGCTGCCGCCTGTGGAAGACCCCTGCCGGAGCAGATTCCGGGCCGGACCTGTAGCCCGTGGAGAGGAGCCCACGCAGGAGCAGGTGACCTGGCAGGAGCTGCTGCCCGTAGGGGAGCCAGGTTGGAGCAGTTTTCTCCTGAGGGATGGACCCCGTGGTACGGACCCATATCTGGAGCAGTTCTGAAAGAGCTGCTGCCTGTGGGAAGCCCACACCTGATCAGTTCATCAAGGACTGCATCCCGTGGGTGGGACCCCACAGCACAGGGGACGAGAGTGACCGAGAAGGAGCGGCAGAGAAGAAGTGCTGTAGACTGACCATAACCCCCATTCCCCCGTTCCCCTGCGCCGCTCGGGGGGAGGAGGTGGAAGAGGGTGGATGGGGGGAAGGTGCTTTTGTTTTTTTTTTCCTTTGTTTTCTCACTTCTCTCGCTTGTTAGTTGTAGGCAATAAATCTTACTATCTCCTTATGCCGAGTCTGTTTTGCCCGTTACAATAATTATTGCATGATTTTCTTGTCCTTATCTCAATCCTTGAGCCCTTTTCACATATTTTCTCCCCATTCCTCTTTGAGGAGGGGGAGTGAGAGAGCGGCTGTGGTGGAGCTTGGCTGCCCACTCGAGCAGAACCACGACAGTACTCTTCCTCAGATGCTGTATGGACCTTCATTTTATATAGCAAAGGTAAACAGAAACAGCTATTAGTGATACCTAGAAGTCACTGAGAACTAAATCTGTCACTCTGAGAAGGACCAACATGTCATCTTCCTTGATTCACAGTGTCAAATCTTCTCATTATGCTAGGTATCAATGCCTTCAAGGCAGTGACATGTAATTACTAAAGGTTGCAGGTATTATCTTAGCATAGTTTGGCATGAGAACCAGAGTAACCAAAATGCACATTTCATATGTGCCAATGATCTGAGCATGTCTTTAAAGTTAGTGTAGAAGGAGCAAAGACGTTTCATTTTCATTTCAGTGTACTTTCTCTATCCACCTGCAAGGAGCCTGTTTATCAGAAATTATGGACATGAAGCTGGTTTCTTTCCAAGGGCTAAAGAGAGGTACGTATCGTATCAAAGAGAAGCTTTCAATTTACTTTATTAATATTGCCAGTAGCTGATAATGGTATATCATAACTACTTGAAGAGTTGTTCTGACATAGTGGCAGCTGGGTCTTTCACGTCTTTAACTCAAGCAGAAAAGTTTTGAAGTAGGTCAGCTCACAACATCAGTGTCTGAAGTAAATTCATTCACTCTCTCTGTAAGATCTTAGCTCAATGTACACAATTGTGTAGTTGTGTACAGGTATGTACACAGTTGTGTACATTGGGTAATGTACATTAGGTATGTCAGCCACTGGCAGTTACAATCAGCAGTATAGACCACTGTGGTTGGCCATGAATAAATGGAAAGATGAATTATGAATGAACAGGAATGATAAGAAACAGTTAGGGGAGGAAAAGAAGAAAAGAAAAAGGGAAAAAAAAAAAAAGAAAAAAGAAAAAAAAAAAAGAAAGAAAAAGAAAAAAGAAAAGGGAAAAATAAAAAGGAAAAAAAAAAGAAAAAAAAAAAAAAGAAAAAGAAAAAAGAAAAAGGAAAAAAAAAAGAAAGAAAAAGAAAAAAAAGAAAGAAAAAGAAAAAAGAAAAGAAAAAAAAAGTTTGTTTTTTTTTAAGTAGATGAGGACAAGTTTAGAACTTGTACCTTTCAAAAGACATCTGGTAGCCAGATGAAGCTTATAGTTACCCTGGCATCATCTGTTCACACTCTCTAGATCTGTCTGGCCATGGCATCTCTCAGAGTAGGCTGATAATGGCACAGTGGTATTAATACAGCAGCCTCTGGAGTGCCAGGCACCACGGTGAAAATCATCTGTATCAGCTTCATATCTTACAACTACCCAAATCAAATTGTGATCATTAAGATTAGACATCTGCTCATTACTTTGTCCACTAGTTGACCCTAAATTTAAGTGAAACAATTTTTGGCAAAAAGATTATTTTTTTTCCATGTTCTTATATCTCTAACTCACAAAAATGCTCTCAGCATTACAACATTTCTGATGTATCCAGAAACCTTTTCTTTCTTAGATTAATTTTAATTTTTCTGTCTTTAGCAGATCCTTATAAACAATTTTCCATAACGAAATGAATTGGATTTCTGTTACTTGGAACAGCTCCTCTGAGCTGTGTGTTAAATGTCTTTCCCCCTTTTTTGCTGTGCTTGATACGCAAAAGAACTGAACTGGCTGCGACACAACTCCAAGATATTTGTGGCTGTGAAGCTACAGAGCAATTAGACAATTTATTCTGAGGAATGGAGCCTACTCCATTCCCTGAGCCTCCACCTCAGCTTTTCCTTATGAGTAACTTCAGTAGGGTGGCATGACAACTGATATTCGCTCTCCAAGACACCTACTGCCATGAGGCAGGGGGCTTCCCATCACCCTGACTGGGACCACCACATCAGTGGTTATCAGGTTAATGCAGGCACATATTGCCACTGACCCTTTCTCTTTCCTTCAAGCCTGTAGGTTTAACTCCAGACTGATTTGTGTGTTTTGATACATATCAGTAAAGTCAAGTTAGTGAAGATAACTTGACTTGTAAACTACAGGAGCCAAGAGTCTTAGTTTATTGCATTCTCTGCCAATGCATTACCATTTTAAAACTCTTCTTATATCATTCGCATTCCAAGTAATAATATACAGATTTGCAATAGCTGCCTTAGAAATATGTGGTAATTATAACACATTTGTAATAATGAACTTCACTACACAAAAAGCCTCTTTATCTGAGAGGAAGCAGATGAGACATTCAAAGACAGAAAGGCTGTCATTCTTCAGATACAGTAACTGTGGGGCATCCGGATAAATAAAGACAATTCTAGAGAAATGAGCTCAAAAAGACAAATATTTACTCTGCATCATACATTAGGCCAATCTGCTTTCCAATTGCTGGAATGATTTATACCATTGATCTCAGGCATGTAGGAGATTAGTGCAGCACAGCAGTCTGTAGACTGGTCCAACCCTGCCAAGCTAGCATGTTTATAGGAGACACCACAGGGTCTGAGAGTTTATCTTCAGAGTAGTTAATCTAGTAACAGCGGTAGTACATTAACTTCCCCTTGGACATTCCGCTTTAATTCACTTTCAGAACACTCGAAACCAAACTTGCTCCAGTCAGCCTCCATCCAGTCTCAGCAGGTAGTGCTGTCCCTCCAATACTGAATGACTTTAACAACTTCTTTCAAGATTCTTTCTACTTTTTTTTTTTTTTTTTTTTTAATATATATACATATCTCCTAGCTTTTAAGATAATAAGAAGGGAGATTCTGTATTTGATCATGCCCTCAGTACCATCTCTGAAAACCTTGTGAATGTGGCAGATTATCATGTTAGGTCAAGCACTGCAAAGTGCCACTGATTTCCTGCTGAGCTGTTTTTGTTGCTCACCCTAGGCATCTGATCTCTTTCTGGGTGCCTAAGCATGGATTTACACTTAATATGAATGTTGTAAGAAATTATAAAAAGTAATGACAGTATTGCTAGTGTATATAGGACATTTTGGCTGGAAGACTGAGCATTGTACATTGTTGTATGGGTATTTTGCCTTCAGGAAGACTTGGTGATTTGGAGATCATAAAAAATATGAGAAACTACACAACAGCCAGAAAGCTTCTCAGGGTGTTTCAGAGATGATGGAAGTTCACACAGGGCATCAGTGGTAAGGAGGCAAGGGGAAGGCTGGAGGGAGGGAGAGAGGGAGAGGAGAAGGAGGAAGAGAGGAATGGAGAGAAAGAAGAAAGAGAAGGAAAAAAAGGAAGAAGAAATGTTTTCATCCTTGTTAGTGTTTGGTCTTGCTTCTCTTCAAATAACTGAGAATTTTGTGGTTGCCCTGAGATGTAACTTGAGAAAAGTATTTTGTACATTCTCATGCAGGTAATAATATTCTCCTGCTTAAAATAATAATAATAATAATAAAATTAAAAAAAGAAATGCAACACAGATATTTCCCAGGTGCCAGGACTCAGGGCTTTTTTTTTTCACTCAGAAACTGCCTGTCTCTCATCTCTTCTCTGTAACAGAAAGCAGGGTGCAGACAGCAGAACTGCTAATTCACACTGAGATTGGTAATCACAGAGCTCTCTTTCCCCTCAAGAAACTCCATGCCCACTGCCACATTTCACGTCTCTAAAGGACATGCCTATAGCCTTACTTCAGGCCCATACTTCCTGTGCCACGTACACTTGTTTGGTGGCCTGAAGGGGCTGATGCTAGGATCAAGGAAGCAGAAAGGTCCCTGAGGCACTGAAAGGTGGGCATTGCAGTCCAAAAGGACTTGTAAGATGGCACGCTTCACAACATGCCACTGCCTTCTACACTGCCCATCCTCTTTCACATGATTCAGCACTCCACACACTTCTTCTGTGTATGCTTTCACGGTATCAAGCTTTTGTTTTGGTATCAAGACATTCTTTGCTGGTTAATCTGAATAAATGAATATGCTCCTTTTCCTTCCATTCATCTTATTTTTATTATTAAAGTTATCATGCAACAGGCAAAGGCAAATACTCGAGCTAGTGTACCTCTGGAGTCCTGCTGTAGCACTCTCAGCTAGAACAATTTGGAATTTCTTCAGAGTCATCCAAGAAATCATCACTCCAACTTGTCTCACTTCAGATGTACTCTAGGTAGCTAATATTTGCCTGTATGTAAGGTCGCTGTCATTTATTTATTTTTAATCTCTGCATATTGCAGTACACCTTTCTTGCTTTATGTCACACTACTGCTCCCTGCTGCCCAAGTCTATTTCAGATCAATAGATCCATTTTAATGCCACCTTCACAGGAGATAGATCATGTACTGACTGTGGGTAACTGGCTTCTCAGAAGCAGAGTCTGCTTACTGTCAATGAGATGCTTGTCTCTCCATGATTAATTACTGTGAAATGCCCACAGAGATTTAAAATCATGATTAATTACTACAAAATGCACAGAGATCTTAAAGACTAAATTCTACTACTAGCTAAGTTTACCCAAGAGTTCCTGTACATCTTGCATCTGGGGACACTTCTGCAACACGTAATCAGCTGATAAAACTCCCACAGAACATATGGTTAATTATCAGGAAAAGGCTAAATAAAAATAGCTAACAGCAAGTTCTGTGTCAATATTCATACATATTCAATGACTGGGATGTTAATAGTCTATTTCTTTAACTGCTCCTTTGTTTTACCTAGAAGATACACATTTATTTGCAAAGCAAAATACCCTCTAAAAGGAGTTACATTGCTGGTGGTGTTTTTTCTTGATTTGACTTGCTTAAAGACACAACAGTTCCCAAAAGGTTAACATTCCTTCAGAAAAAAAAAAAAAAAAAAAAAAATCAGATCCCATCTATAAGATGCATTTATTTCCCAGTTTACTCAGCACAGAAGCTGAGAAGATTAATAAGCTCTAGTATTTTATACTAAGCTTATTAGAGATGGAAATTTTAATAGGTTTGAAATCATCTTCTGAAATCCTACATTAAAAGAATAGCAAAGAGCAACCTGCTTCCTTTTCTGGGAACTCTCCCAAAGACCTTTACTATTCAAATAAAAGACAGAGTTCAGAGCAGATTACTTCATGTGGCAGGGAAGGAAGGGCTGTTACTCTACCTGCACTTCTTCTACCTTCAGTGTCTGTCAGATTCATGATAGTCTCCTCCCTTCTGGCAGATGAGCACCCACCAGCACACTCAGTTCATGCTTCAACAGGTAGAAGCAATCTGTTTTGCTCTGCAAGAGATAAGATGGGGCAGAGGACAGGGCAGCAAGGGTGTCCATGACCTGCATAAACAAGTGACTGTAAAGTACCACAGATCATGTTGGCTCCTCCGATTAGTGAAGCCTTGTCAAAAACACAGGCTCTTCAAATGAGAAAAATGTATTATGCTAATCGTTTCAATCCTTCTTCACTTATCCATGTGGAGCTTCACTGCATTATTCAATACTTTTCAGTCTAATGCACTGAATTGAGTTTTTAAAAAGTTTTGTTCCTGTAACAATGCTGGAAATTCACACTGAATTTTATCTTTGGGCTTTCTGGGAAAGTACTCCTTTCACAATTTCTTTCTGCTAACTGCAGAACATTTAACAGAGATTTGCAGTTTTGTCCAGCAGATTGCTGTTAAAACCACAGGGGAAAAAATGTATGGTGGGATTGCTTGTCAAGATTCACCAACATATATAAAACCAAGGACTGTGGTGACCTTTAAATACACACACACCACCTTATGGTCTAAGCACAGAGTAACTGTACCCTTTGGCAACAGGTATTTTATGCATGGGAATTTCATTCTACGAGGAGGTTTGTTAGGCACAGCATTATTTTTTTTCTTTTGGCAGACCTGTAACAGAAAGATAAATGATCGCACTTGCTGAAGCCAAAATAAGCTCCCTTATTAACTTGCTTTCTCAGAGCTTTCCACTTCCTCTAGTTTTACAACTCTGGGTGAAAAAAAAGCTGCTGCAAAAACACCATAAACAATTAAATCCACACTTATTATTATTATTATTATTATTATTATTATTACTACTACTACTACTACTACTACTATAATAGAGCCCAAAACAGGGGTGGATTCAAGTGTGAAAAGAAAGAATTTGACCTGGGAACATAACACGCTCTACTTGTTAGTCACTTTCAATCATCAAAAGTTCTCATTTCAGGAACAGTTGTTGAAAAGGCTCCAGTCTAAGCCTGAAGATGATATAACTCATGGAAGGAGACACTGAAACAAATTTAGAGAAGATGAACTTGACCTAATAAGATCAAAAAACATATACACTCTCTAAAAAAATTACCTACAAGTTGCCAACACAGAGCTGAGCTGAGCTGAGCGTTGGGTTAGAGTTAATGAGTACGCTGAATCTTTTTAAGACAAGCTGAAAAATCAGGAAATCATTATAATCTATAATTGCAAACATATCATTCACTGACACATGAATTGGGTAAGAGTTAAATGTCCCAGGGACAAAGAACTCCAGACTGTGACAGCCTGGGAAGCAGTTTGCATATCAGAGTACATAGAAAGCTGGCCTCTACCTCCAGCATCAGCCAGTTGTTCAAATTGCAAATATGTCTCTTTAAAACACTCAGGCAGGGAAAAGAAAAAAAAAAATACACAGATTGGCCCAATGAAGTGTGGTTATGAGTAACAGCTTTTTAATGGGAGAGCACAGATGTTTAATACACAATGGCTATAGTTTAAATTGAAAAGTGCCATTGTTTGGCCATCATTAAAATCAGGGTACCCTAAAGGAGATATTTCAGAACATGCAGACTTGAGGAGCACATACGTAAGGTACAGCTAAATTGTTATGTCTTCCCTGCTCTGACTGAGTGCAAAGAAAATATTTTTAACATGCATGGAAAGCAAAAGATAGAAAACTATACATTTAGCTGGGGTAGGAGGAATGAAAGGCCAAGAACATACAGAGGAGCATCAAAAACTTCCATTAGCAACTGCAAATGGATGTTTTTCCCACAGCACCAGTACTACCACAGCCAGAGGGAAAGCAGTGCCACTGACCCAGTGCTCACAGGCTGGCAGTGACTGAACTTGTTCCACTGCAGTGGTGCCCAAGTCAGCTGTACCCTAGCATGTCTTTACGGTAAACAGTAACACCCTATGGACAGAGTATTTTTAATAAGGGGCACCTGCCGGTCAGACTCATTGCTACTTAGAGTAGCAAACTTTGAAGTTCTCGATAAAATTATGTTTCTGTGGATTTTCCCCTCCAAGATGTCACCGGCCACTAATTCTCGTTATACAGGCCAGTCAGGCAGCAGCTAATTATGCCCAGAATTGCAAATAGTCCCATATGTTCCCCAAATCTGTTTCTCCAACACTTCTCCCCCCTACCTATCCAACAGAAACAGGGGGATTCAGTTTAGTGAGCAAAAAATACAACTTTTTCATACACTTCACCATTACACCAAACAAAACAAAAAAAAAATGGAATACAAAAATCTTAACAATGTTGCAAAGACACTAAGACAGCTACAGTGAAAAGAAGTCAGGACATATCGTGATTGCTTAAAATCTGTCAGAGTTATCCCATTGCAAGTCATGGTCAATCAGAGTAACTTTGTTCTTAAGACCTCAGGGAGGAAGGGGATGATGGGGTAGCACTGATAAGAGTTTTTACTGGTCAGGAAAAATGCAGAGAGAAGTAAAAGAGCCCATTTAGTTCATATGTTTTAGGTGAATGTAGGTCATCTTTTCCCATTTCTTCTGCTCATGTGTCTCTCTTCTTCTTTCTCCTTTATTCTGGATTGCACAGCTATCAATTTGTGAGTGACAGAATCAAGATGTTATTCAAAAGGATCAAACCCATAGGAGATGTGGGAAGTGGTTGAAAATCCCTAGGTAAAGAAGAAAATCAGGGGCTCCCACTCCTCCAGTGCATACATCCACCACTAGACATTAGGGAAAAGGTATATTGTCAAAGACAGAGCTATCTGCACACATCAAGAAAACGAATCCGCAAGTCTAGCATAAAACATAATCACAGATTTTTGTCAGTTTCTAAAGTTAGTTCATAAAATGGTGTGGAATAGTTTCATAACATGCATTAAATGAAGCAGAAAATGAAGCACAGGTTCTTTTGACTGTTCTCAACAAAATGTTATCATCTGCCTATTACAGAATTTCACTTTAACTTTTTTTTTTTTCTGTGACTGTAATAGAAATCTGCTTCCATCTCTGCTACAATTCAAACAAACACATCTCTGAGATTGCCATCCTTCTTGCTGAGCAGTAGTTAGGGGCTAGGAGAAAAGCAACTTTATGAGATTCATTAGCTGAGAGTGACCAGGCAGAGCACTGGTTAAAGTTATTTTGGCTTAGGAGTGTGCATACATCTTTGTGTGTATCCAGCTAAATCGTTCTTAGAAGCAGGTAGATATGGCACAATAAATAACACCATTCTGTTCTGTCCAAAATTATATATGCCCAAACGGTCTGAGAAGCACAACCAACAGGTACAGTGCTGGCTTTAACTTCTGCCACTAAAGTCAATGGGCCACTGTCCTCAGTACTTAAACGTTTCCGTTTCGTTAACTGCAGGATTGTGTCCTAAGCTGTACAGACACACGCTGTTTTGCATTTCTATTAATGACCCTCTCTCACACAGAGATCTCATCAAGGTTCATTACACTTTCTTTGTCTTTATAAGATTCTGTAACCACAACAAATACTAGTAGTTAACAGTCAGCTGTGAGTAGTACTGACCTTCAGTCTGCACGCACCAGCCTGCTCCCATACATTAAGTATGTCCATGCTGTCCTCCCTTTCTACCACTTTGCCTTGCACATAACTTACATCATCTGAACACAGCAAATTGGTGTTTATACATAGAACCCACAGCCCAGACATGCCCACAAAATCAGAGATAGAAATGAATGAGGTAGGGAATAATAAAGATGGGAATAAGAGACGGAGGCAAATGAGAAGGAGGAAGGACACTGCAGTAGAAAGCAGCCCCAAGGGGCTGAGGGGGAGGAGAGGATGCTTCAGTAAATTCCTGTTGCATTACCCACATTCATTTATAACTTGAATGGCTAAACTTTTGTTCATGGGTATTTTGTCTCCCAGCTAACCTGGTAGCTGTAAGTGCAAAAATACAGTAAATATATTTTCCAGAATGCATTCACTGCTTCTTGTCTCCCACTGTGCAGAAACTAAACATGCATTCATTTTAAAACACTTCTTAAATGGGTTCTTTAGCCTCCTCAGGTATGGGATCAAAGAGTTAATTACTGCTTAACTTCCAAGCTGGTTTTGTCATTTGGTTTAAACAACAACTTTCAGAAAGCCTGGTCAAATAAGATCCCAATCTGTGAGACACTGAGCACCATCTCTGATGCTTAATGCCTCGGCTGCCTTTGTCTTCTGGAGGGGTTTAGGATGAGGTCATTAAAAGCAATCACCAAGAAGTCATGGCTGATTACTCTTTCAATTAGGGCTTGATCCCACAGGCCGTTATGTGCTGTAAGTGCAGAAACCGAGGGCTGGTGTTGAATACTCAGTATTTGCTTAGTGCCTGATCAGTGAAGCTCAATAACAGAATGAGTGAAGGCAGAGAAAAAAAAAAAAAAAAAAGTGATACAGCCAAATTTGTGCTGTCTGAGTGCTGAGTCCTGCAGAGGACAGAGAGGTGAGAATGTCCAGCATGAGCTGCTTGGGACTAGGGACAGTCACAGCACTGAATGTGAGGGGTTCGGGTATTGATTCTGCCAACAGAACTCATATATACATTACCATATTTGAGAAAACTGCAGCATAGAGTGAGATCAGAGGTGAGAGGCCAGTATTTGTCAGTATTTGGCCAGGTCTGTATGCAAGGTAACATTTTTGCTGTTTCAGGAGATAGTAAGCTTGTACTGGGCTGCGGCAGCAGTCTTCCCAAGAACCCTGCAGCAGTTCAGCCCTGTTGCCCCACTGTCACAAGGCCCTGTTCTGGTTTCTCATGGATTGGTCTGAGACAAAACAAATAGAAATGTCATCAGAGAAAATAATTTCTCTCACTTGCTGGTATTTTCACACCCATTGTGCCTTCATTTTCTGCATCTGTCTAGGCAGCAGGCTTAGTAGGAACATTTGCTGAAACAGCAAATGCTCACTCAAGCTATAGATTAAGAGCTTTTAGTAATTATTCAATGCATAAGGAATAAATTAGAGGAAATCAGATAATTAAGAAACAAAAAACAGAATCCAATTTCCCATTAGTCATCAGCTCTCCTTAGCAGTTCTGACCTCAGAATGGTTGGTGTCTTTTCTGCTTACTTTAACTGATTTTCCTACTATTCCCAGGTGAGATAAATTTGGGGGTTAATAGTTAATAACTACACTTATTGAAGTTGCATTAGAAGAGCTGTCTTTAGTCAGAATATTTTCAGAATTTCTTATTCATGCCTGTAGTACAGGTCAAAGGTCTTAGTTAATTTTTCCACCCTAATAAACTGTTTTCCCAAAATTGAATGAAGCAGAATGCCTGTCAACTTTATCTCAAAGTCATTCATCAGTTAATCTATTTCAGTCTTCCTAATAGCGTTGATTTTACTTTTTACAACATATGGTGTATCTTATATGTGGTATCTCTTATACCATTTTATGCCATAGAAAAGGGAGATCACTTTCAAACTCCAGCATCTCCCCTAGCAGTTAATGACTAATACTCTGATTACCATCTTTCTCAGTTGCACAATTATGTTCTTTTTTCCAAGCTTCACATCTCCTCTGCTTTTGGAGACAAATTTTGTCTCTCAGAGGTGGCCTCAGCGGAACTCACCATATGCCTTCAGACACCCGCTCTATCAGCTGTCTCCCTTCTCTCCTCGGCCTCTGAGTTTCTTGTGTGGATTTAATTTGCAAAATGTAAGGAGAGGGGAAAACTGCTGCTATGGTGCTGGAAGGAGAGTCTTGATCTCTGTGGAACTTTGATACCAAAGGACAAGCTCCAGAGACGGGACCCGCATTGTTAATGAGGAACTTCAAACACCAGATATGGAAAGCCAAAATATGGCTTTTCCTCTGGGTTTTGTGATTTGTTTCTTTTGTTTGGTTGGTTGGTTTTGCTTGTTTGTTTGTTTGTTTTTCTCAGGGGATTGCTCTCATCTATCCAAATGACTGCCTGTGCCATCAAGCACAGAGACCAGTGGGCATCTCCTGGTGGTCATTTCTATTCCCTACTGACTCCTAACACTTTCACCCTGCTTGTCACACCACAAGCAAACAACCATTCCCCTCAAATGGGGCTGACATCTCTGCTCCAGCTGCCCTGATAATCACTGTCAGGCTTCCTCACTCACACTCTCTTTAATCCACTGGAAATTGAATGGGAAATGAAATGGCATCACTGGAGTGACAGAGAATACCAGTCCGAAAATATTTACTGTTCTGGTAGCTACCATTATCATCTAGAGGATCCAAGGCCTGGCAGATGTCTAGATTTTCCCTGGAAAAGAAACCAAAGAAAGAACCACTATTTTCAGGCAAGTGACTGGCCCTGGCAGAAGTTTCAGGTTGCAAACCATAGTGAGACGCAAATGTTCCCCAACCAATCTACTTGATACATCTTATTGAATCGCTGAGGAGTCTTTCATCTCCACATGCTCATTTTTTTGCATTCCATTTTAAAGCACCTGGCTATGTCATGTCTGATGGCAAGGTGCCCAGGTTCCTCAAGTGAGGAAGGGCAGGCATCACAGTAGGTGTCAGCACATCTTAAAATCAGGAATGTCCTGCCTGCCCTGGGGACCCACCACCACTCTTATCCCCCACAGAGCCCCCTCTGTAGCCTGGCACACAGCCTAGAAGTGCCAGCATCTTAGTGCTGCCGTTCAGCTCTGGCTTTGTCCCTGTTGGACTATGCAGTGCGTACACACTGGAGCTGCATTAGCTCACATTTCTCTGTATGCTGATAGAAAATCATGATGAACTGTCCAGTCCATTTTGGCTCTGTGAAGAGCTATCAACAGACTTAATACACAAACTGATCCTGTATATCATATGATAGATTCAGTATAGCACAGCACCTAAATTACACTGAGTTTGCAATACCATCTGGTTTCATTTTTCATTACATTAGGGGATCACTTTATTATGTTTGACCTGAAAATTGGCACAGAAATAAAGCAGGGCCATGGCTATATTCACAGTGGCACAAAGCTCTATTCTCTCACATAGGAGAGTTGGGTCTCAGACATAAATCTCTTTTCTTATCCTCGGGTCGGGAAAATAGCACGTACCTAAAAGGCGATTGGCAGTATCTAGCATGTTGCATCAGGTTGACCTGGAAGCAGTGTCAGATGACACTTCCATAGAGGTGGAATTCCATCCTAATTTCTACTGTGCGATAGAAAAAAAGCTGCTAGATGGTGCTCGTTGGAAGGTGACAGTGAGGACTCAGGGTAATGGCCCACAGGTTTCAAGTTACTCTTGGTTTGACATGTTCTTAAGACAGAGAAAAGAAAATGCTTCAGTTATCTTTCAGTAAGATCAAAGTTTTCCTGTGACTTCCAAGGAATGATGGGCTAATATTATTCTACTGGTGATGAAAAGAGGCTAAAAGAAGTTGACATTTTCTCATTGTTGTCTATGTTTCACTCAATCAGCCAAAACTCTTCCTTGAGCTCCTCTTGCAGACCAGCTCTCTGACTGATTAAACCACAATATGATGATTCATCATTGTCTGTCCATTCCCACTTTACTGTCTAATTAAAATGATTTTTATGCCCAACGATAATTGCTTTCTTCTATTATTACTCTGAAATGTTAATATAATTTAGCTCACCAGTCTCTGTGTCTACCACTAGAGACAATAAATAAATTAAACACAGAAAAATGATGTTTAAATAACATTCAGATTGAGTCATAAAACTACAACAGCATGGATATTCCAGTTAAGGCTACACAGTCTTGCCAAAGACATTTGCTGTACATATGGCTGGTTGTTTCTCCGAGTTCCAGAAAAAGCAGTGCTATGCACCCTGGGTGCTTCATTAGCAACACATTAGTGGCCTTATACAGTCAAGTGAAGCAGAAAATCATTTTACAGTGGTCATTATTTTTATAAGTCAGTACTTACTGACAGTTCTTATCCTACAGCATCTGAAATAATGTGGAACAGAAGATGTTGCCAAATGTTGACTTTTCAGTGGAAACCTCTTGACTTAATTATCTCATTAGTTTATAAATTTTTTAAAAGTATTATCATTGTTTGCAGTCTTTGTCTAGTGATCTTTTGGTAAAGGTAGCAGCAACAAATTACTTCCCTCAGAAGACAGAAATGTCTTCTCAAAAATAAAATCCCTGCAAATAAGCTATTTCAGTAAAAAGCAATCAAGTAAATATCAATTTTGGATGTTTTGATTTTGAACGTGCAGAATATATATTTCATTCTTCCCTACTAGGTTTTTAACTCCCACCACCATAATACCATGTTCAGTCTGTCACTGTTTTCTGGTTTTCAGCACTTTTCCTTCATGCTTCTTCTGGTCCTTCATCCACCCCAAACACACACATATGTGAGTGTACCTGCACATATGGATGTAAGAAATGCCAGTTCAATTATAACTGACATTTGGGATTGATCAAATGCTCAGAAAGCTGTAGTGTACAAATCATCAGGACTATCTCAGTAGCAAACTTCAAACTTAATCATGTGTTTTCTCCCTTTTCCTAACCTAAAATTTTCCCTATGCTTTTAGTGATAATTGTATTATTTGCATGATCTCAAGTAGACCTTTTAGTGAAGTCTGGAGAAACAAATTTGGTAAGAAACACATTGGCATTTCCAGAGACATCTGCTGATATCTTTCCATCCCTGAAGAAATGCACTGTAGAACTTCATAATAACCAGTTTTATCACCCAGATGCCTCATTACCTTATACCGCTGATCCGTGTTATTGGGGTTTGTAAATTTCTGTGACATCAGAAAATTTCAAACTTTGCTTTACTTCACAACGAAACTGGTCCCACAAACAGTAATTTTGTTTTGTGGGGAGAAGGTTGAACTTAGAAGTTGATATCTTGACATATCAGATGGAAAGGTGAAATGTTTTAGGTCTAGATGAGTTTCTTGAAGTTGTTTGAGATTTTTGAGGTTGACTTTCAACACTCTACAGTTAGTTTTACACCAACCATAAGGAACTTGGTTTTTAAAGGTAAGGGCAGTGAAAAGCAAGCATAGATTTTCAGGAGATATGAAGCGTGACTTGCTGACACAGCCTAACAAACACCTTGGGACACAGCGTGGGGCGCCATGTTGCTGTCTTTCCTTTACACCCCATTCTACTACAGGTGGACCTACTCCTGAAATGGCGCTCACACAGTGCTGCTTATCTCAGTCCCACCGGTTTTCTGTTGCACATACAGCATGCTTAACTTCAAAAATAATTGTGCCTCCTGACAGACTCAGGTGTCCTGTCCTTGTCCTTTTGACTCTTTTTCTCTCACAGCCATTTGTGGGCTCAGCTGACTCAAAACCGTTTGGGAGGTTTGCCAAAATAATTTTCAGGTGGTCCCCAACCAGCATCAAGCCACCAACAAAGATGCAGGAAGCGAGAATTCTAATCTTCCTTTCACAACAGAAGAGACTTTTTTTCTAACTAGGACAATACTCAGTTTGCATGAGGAGGCAGTAACAGGAAAAGGTCTCTAGGGGAAACTATACCATATGCCTATTTCATCCAAGCATTATCAGCTTCAAAAATTTAAATGTTCAGAGAGTAAGCTTCTGACTTAAAAAAAAAAAAAAAAAAAAGTTTTATGTTCCCTTAAGCCCTTTCTGACCTTCTTCTCCTCACATGGATATTCATGTGCATTTGCTGGGTACTCCATCTTATTTCCTGCTGCTGGTACCATCTGTACTGGCCTGGACTGGGCATGCTACTTAGCTCCCTGAATCAAGGTTGTGCTGTTTCAAGAATTCATTATATATAGGAATCTTTTATTTATATAGATTATAGCTGAGTATTTATGATGTCCCGTTCTCTATAAACTAGCTCAATCTCTCTTTTACAGCTAGGGAACTGATATGTTTGTTGCTAAAAATCTTCAGTGAAAGATTTGAAATTCTTTCTCTGTGAAATGAGAAAGAGAGAGAGAGAGAGAAAGAAAGAGAGAGAGAAAGAGAGAAAGAGAGAGAGAAAGAGGGAAAGAGAGAAAGAGAAAAAGAGGGAAAAAGGGAAGGGGAAGGGAAAGAGGAAGGGGAAGGGGAAGGAAGGAAGGAAGGAAGGAAGGAAGGAAGGAAGGAAGGAAGGAAGGAAGGAAGGAAGGAAGGAAGGAAGGAAGGAAGGAAGGAAGGAAGGAAGGAAGGAAGGAAGGAAGGAAGGAAGGAAGGAAGGAAGGAAGGAAGGGAAAGAAAGAAAAAAGAAAGAAAGAAAAAGAAAGAGAGAAAGAGAGAAAGAGAGAAAGAGAGAAAGAGAGAGAGAGAGAGAGAGAGAGAGAGAGAAAGAAAGAAAGAAAGAAAGAAAGAAAAAGAAAGAAAGAAAGAAAGAAAGAAAGAAAGAAAGAAAGAAAGAAAGAAAGAAAGAAAGAAAGAAAGAAAGGCAAAGACTTGAGACATAACAATTGTTTAGACAATTCAGATTCAAGGATTCAACTTTCAAATTCCCAACACAAGACATCCAGTAGCAGAAATTTAAAGCAGAGAACAAATTCTTCCATGTCTTTGTCAGCAAATGGATAGGAAGTTAATGCCTTTTTCTCGCACACAAAGTAGCCAGAAGACCTCTGCCTTCAGAGTATCATTTAAAGTTGATGCTCACTTTCAGAAAAGTACTTGATTTTTGTAATAGACTATATTGTTGGTTATTATATAATTTAATCTCTATATAATGTTTATTGTGAGACAGAAGCTTACAGTGTCTTTCCATCTGTCTAACAAATCTTTATCGCAATAGATAATAAGGAGTTGTTCAAATGGTAACTGAGACACAAAGAAAGCAAGTGCCTTGCCAAGTTTACACAGAAAGTACATTAGATTAGGGTCTTTGGACTACAAACCAAGCCACAGTTCCATTCTCTCTTCCCTCATTTGCTTGAATACCTGCATCAGCCAACCTTGAAAACTGCTTTCATGTCTAAAGTGATAACTTTAGACATGAAACTGAATGCTGAAATGTGCACTTAGTATTTAGTTGCTTTTCTTCTAAAATCTTCAATTTCTTTGCTTACAATTCAATCCTCTCTATTCTATAGGGCAGATTATTCTTATTGCCCATTAACAGTAGAATGATGTACAGTCTCTTTGACTGGAGATAAATGCCATGCAGCTGGGATAGATGGGATTATATTTCTTCTTGAACAGAACTTCTCAAATCTAAGACAAAGCACTCTGCCATGATGCCAGAGTAGCCCAAGTGAAGTTTACACAAAAAAATGCAAATCTGTCTGCAGAAAAGAAAATTCATCTGTATTGTTCTTGTCAGTCCATGGAATTCCTTTCAGCTTTAATTTGTAAAACAATGCTACTTAGAAGATATAGCAGCTGCATTCAGTATTATTTTAATACCGTCTCCAAGATTTTATTACCAAAATCAGGATCATAAATATGCACAAAAGTAAATTTATAGAAATGTTTAATTTAATACTGCAGTATTCCTTTTAAATCCTGACTGATGAAAGCAGAAGAAAAACAATCAATTTAATTTGACTTTTGACTTTTTGAATTATTTCTTTAATTCCCTCTTCCAAAAATATAAATTTTCTCTGAAATCAGACTCATTCAGAGAATGTTCTAAACTGGGCTTTCTGAGTTTCCTAATCTAATGTTTTTAATCAATATGGAAACATTGGTCTGCACAGAGTACCTTCTACAGAGCATAGCCTCACAATATGAATATTTTAGATTGGATTGGATTGGATTGGATTGGAATGAACTGGATTATAGGCTCCAAAAGCAGATGAACATGCTTTTTACATTTCCTGAACATTCTGTTATCAAAACCATAAGCTTTTTTAAATTGATTTTTTTGAAAAAATGAATCTGTCACCCTGCAAATTTTGCAGTGGTTGACACCAATGAAAGCATAAAAAACCTGTCAAATCAGAACAGTATGTTTGACATACATTTTTGTACTCTCCTTGTACTGAAGATATCATTACACAGGGTTCAGCATTACAGAGATAGGTTTGGGTTTTTTTTGTTTGTTTTTCATTTTTATCCTGTTATTCATCATCACGCTAATAACATGTAAGTTATCTTCTGTAACAGTAGTAATTAACACCACCAGCTGAATACTGACTGAGCTAGCTGGCAAAGACTAAATTAATTTGTTTTTGTCATGGGTATAACTATTTTCATTTAGTTTGTCAAAAACATTTGCCTTATTCCCTTGCAGAGTGAGAAAGCATTGCTGGATACCTCTCCTCTGTGCAAGATTAGGTAGAAGTTCCAACTTCACTTGCAGCAAGAGATAGCAGTCCAAAACAAGCCTGCACACAGCTGTCTACCAGCTGAGCTGTGTGAGCTCGGCACTGTTATATAACCTATAGGTGTGTGCATGTGAGAACAGAATCAGCAGCAGAAAAGCTTTCAGAAAAGATGCACAAGTAACAAGAAAAGAAAATGTGCCCTGAAAACACTTTAATGAAGTATTGCCTCTAAAGAAGATTGAAATTGGGAACAAGTAAGTTATTTCACTTCCTTTTTCTTCCCTGTCCAGGTGAGACTTTGTGATTATGCTTTCTCAACAAAGAGGGCTAAGCCTTGTCTCCTTCCAGTGGGAGCTGCCCACAAGCCCTAGAAACTGGCTCTCCACAGCAGCAGCAGGCAGTGCCAGAATAACAGAAATTAAAAAACACAAATGTCCCTAGCACTGCCGTGCAAAGCAATACATTTCACAAGCAGTCAAGCAAATAAGGATTTAGATCAGCAATTGTGAGTACTACTGCTGGAAGTGCTTGTATAGATCTCATGAGAAACAGAGAAAATCCCATTCACTTGACTGGCCAGTCATTTTTAACCTATCCCCAGCAGCAAAATCACACCTAGGCTTCCCACTTTTAGACATAGATACCAGTTAGATAAACAGGACTAAGCCTGCAGACTATGGTTGAAATGCATGAAATAACAGATCAAGACAAAGAAATTAGAATATGCTCAAAAATGTATTCCATGAGCATAAAGGAAGGAAATGTGTTGCATATGTTATTTTTTAAAGATAAGCCATTCTATTCCACCTATAAAATTAATCATGTTTTACCTGAACAGCTTTGCATATCAATAAAGCACTGCATTGCTTAGGATTTCAGGTATTTTATAAGAAAGTACAAATGTGTGGCATGTAGATCTCCACATCAGAATTGGGTCTTACAGTCTCATACAGCAAGATTAAATTTATAATTGCAAGTTGCAATCACTATGCTGAAACGAATGTTGAGCCGAAAGCCTACCTGCCCCGTAATATTGCAGGAAGGTTTTCTTAGCCTGGAGCTGCAGTGATTGATCTGTCATTCGAGCGCCAGAGAGAGCGTTTAGGACTGGAGAGAGAAGACCAATAATGCAAGTTGGTGTTTCATTAAAATGAGGCTGGTCAACAGAGTTAATTCAAAATGTTCGTCCTTTTGCAATTTCAGTTATGTCTCTTAAACATTTTTTTTTTCTGTGACAGCACATCCTCAAATAAATAAATAAATAAATAAATATCATTAGGAAAAAAAAAATGGTCCGTTCCCTCCCTTATATTGTTCTTAGTGAATGCTTATGATTTTTTACTGTTTGGGGTTTGCTTTGCTGCATTAATGCAAATACACAACAGTAAGGTCACAAGTGACATCCTGATACAGAGATAGATCACATAGGAAGACTTAGACCAAGGGTTACCTCACCTTATTGGGTCTCAGTTGCCCAAGATATTAAGCTGTCTCACCTTCCCTCTGCTGCAGAGGGAGCAAACTTTAGCCCTAATTTAGCAGCCTTCCATCCCCAACTCTGCTTTGCAGGTTTCAGCAATGGCAGGTTTTTTAAACACAGAGAGATCAGATCAGACATATCTCTGTTTCTCTCCCCTTCACCTTTTTATTGAGGAACTGCTTTTTCCTCCCAAAAGAGAGTCATATTGTGGAGAAAATGTCAGATGTAATAATGTATTGAGCCCCTAGGGCTATTAATTCTAGCTGAATGGCCCTAACATTTATAGCCCTGCTAATCTGAAGCAATAGCTCCCAAAGTCAGAATACTGGGGTTATAACCTGATAAACAGGAGGACAGTGGAAAGATTTTCTTTCACAGGATGCAAGGGATTAATGTTTTGAGAGCCTTTTTTGGCCTGAAAGACCACCACTGTCTTATTTCTCTGTTCTTCCTCCAGGAGTAGAGCCAATAGGAACTTGCAGCAAAGCTATAGGAAAGGCCATCAGACTGAACAGAGTGTGGGATCGTATGCACATGGCCACTGGGAACAACAGGAAAAGAGAGGCAGGCAGCAAAACCTGTGGGCCAGAAGAGAGCAAAGGCAAAGGGCTCACACCAGGGCAGTCCACTGGAGGAGAAGCAGAGACAAGAAGGATGGCACACTGCCACAGCAGTTCACTTAAAACCAAGCCTTGTTATGCACCAAGACTTCAAGTTGTAAGCCGTGGCTAAAAGTTACTTCTGATGGGGGAAAACAACAGTTGGCCTGCCTCGTGGAGAAAAGTGGGTAAAAGGTTATTAATATAATTATACTTTAATACTCACTGTTGCCCTGTTTAGCTAGCAGGTTAAAGTTTTCCATCCAGCAATAAAAATATTGGTTGTTAAGACATCAGTTCATATTTGCAAGTGGATACAGTGAGTACGCTCATCATCAGAGAGTTAGTACTATCTTCCCTTATTTCTGGTATGCTTTGAGATGCTCCTTTTTGTGCTGAACCCCTTCATCCCTCATTGCTACAAAGATACCCCGAAGGGAAGTGTTACGTGTACATGTTTTCTGATCTTCCAGGGGTGTCAGGCAGAGCACGGGTAATTCCCAACCAGCTTGCAGGGTTTTCTGACCAGTGGGTTGATAAAAATGGGCATAACATCTGTGTGGCAGCCAGCTGGATGGCAGGGCAAAGATTGTATGTGTATTCCCTGGAGAGTCACTAATCAACCAGCAGCCACCAATGATCAAGGAGGAGCAAGGAAATTTGTCACACCATGACAGATCCAGGGCTGGAGGCTGGGAGTGCTGGGAAGCAGAGGGTAGGCTGGGTGTTGTAGGATGAACAGAAAATGGCGGGGGAAACTACAGCAGCTTTACTGGAAAATGTTACAAAAGGGATCAGATGAAGTGTGAGTAGGACATTG